>NW_015542885.1:862243-886151 GCF_001515605.1 Sinocyclocheilus anshuiensis
GTTGTGCTGTTCTGTTGTAAATAAATCTTAACCAATGATTCCTAATTGCATCTACTTCCGGAAGGCCAAATAAAGTGCTTTTGCTTTCGCACTGAATCACACAGTGTCTCCCTGACATGGCTGCATCAACGCTACTGTGGTTCCTGAAACCACGCCTTCTTTCTTTGCGTGCACAATTGGGCGACATTATGCTAATATTTGCACATAGTGACGTAGACATGTGGGGGCATGTTAGAATGAGCCGTTTTAGGTAGGCGTGGCTGACTCTTAACTTTTATAAAGAATATCTCTTTGGATTTGAGACTTTAGTCTTTGCAACTTTACAGATCTTCTTTATGCACCAAGAGCTTGTAACACTCTAAAGAGAAAGGAAAACTTGAAATCGCATCATATGACCCCTTTAATATTTTGAATTATCTTTTTTATATGTTCAGCGTTTTTTATTAGTTTGAGTTTTTTTTTAATATTTCTATTTAACATTTGTTTATTTTTATTTTGGTTTTAGTAATTGTAGTATTTGTAAGATGTTCATCAAATTGTTATATTGTATTTCAGCTTTATTTCAATTACCAAAAACATATAATAGTTTTACTTTTAATTAATATTAAACAAAACTGTCTTCCAAAATCTCCTTCTCTGTTTACTTATTTGGGATCCAAGCAGTGCTTTTGCAGGTTATTTACTCACTATGCAAGTCAAATCAAAACTAGCAAATATAGCTAGATTACACCCATAGGGGACACTATATTCTAAAAACATTACAATAATAATGCTTGATCAAGGATTTTGAAAACTGATGATCACTGCTTACTGCTCAATTTCACTAGTTTTTTTTTTTTTTTCCCAAATCCATTTCATTTGTGTATAATGAGCCTTTATAATTAAAGTGACCATGTAGCCAATGTCAGTTTTTTTTTTTTTTTCCTCTCATTTCTCTTTCTGTAGCCCAATGAAGAAAGGAACGTGCTGGAGGAGGCCACTGGTTATGAACCCAAAGGAATTATCCCCACTTCCACGCAGGTGTGTGTTTGTGTGTGTATTTATCAAACACTCGTTTTGTTGATGGTATTACACTATAGGCCATGATACCAGTGCAAATGGGTGGTCTAAAGTGCTCACATATATCTTTGTGCATGAACTATTCAAATGACCTGTGTGTGTTCAGCAGGTGAAGGATGCAGAGGAGGCACCGGAGGATGTGGGTGTTTTGGCCTCGGTGACGGCAGCCGTCTCGGCTCCAGTAGTTACAGCAGTGCCTACTGTGAGTCATGCAGAATCCCAGCCTGCTGTGAAGACAAAGAAAGAGCTTCCCGAGGTGACAGCAGCAGAACAGAAGGTATTTGGTCAAAATACATTGTTAAAAAACCATATTAACATCAGACTTGATGTAACCTCACTTTCTGATTTATTTTAAGATTATTGATGAATTGGAGGATGATTTGGATAACATGGAGCTTGATGACATCGACACCACAGACGTCAATCTGGATGATGACTTCTTAGACGACTAAACCCTCAGCACTGAAGCATTAAGTTTATTTAAGCGACCAAACCTTTTTTATTTGTTCCTGTTAGACCTGCAGAGCTGAAGTCTTAGGTGAACTGGGCTGAATATAAAGTCTTTTCGGGCGTACCACCGATGGAAAGATAAGGAGAAATGTGCTTTATTGATGGTAAATTTTTTTGTACTTCATTCTGGACCTTCCATTTCAATTTTACCCGTACATCAAGGTATACATTGATTCTTGTGTGTTCAACCATGATGAATCATGGCGCCATTATTCATAATAAAGATAACTACTCTACTACAATGATTTGTCCTGTCATAATATTGTTTGTTTTTATATAGATCAAAGATCTGTTAAATATAGAATCCTTTAATAACCGCCTTCCTTCAAAAAAAAAAAAAGTCAAGAGAATGCACATAAGGGAGATTCATCAGGTATTATTTTATTTTGAAATGAACAAGTAGGCATCTGAATGAAAAATGTGAAGTGTGCTCTGCAAAATCAAATACTGATACATTTTTCAGACTTCAAAGGAAAAAAAAAAAAGGTGGAGATGTTCTTTATTCAGAGACACGTTTTCTTAGGTAAAATGACCAAATACAGTTAACTTTTTTATGCCATGTTTAGGGATGGGTAAACGTGAGATTCAAATCATTAATATGAAAATAAAAATAATAAATACTAGACCATCATGAAACAGCTGTACACATTTCAGCGAACATTTTCATCTTATAAAGTATTCTTCCTGGCCTGAAAAGAAAATCCTGGTTAATGCTATCCTATAGATGTCTAAATGGGTCAACTAGTAATTTTGCATGTCAAATTTAGTTAAAATTAAATCTCACTGCATAATAAGTAACCTTTGTCTTTAATCTGGTACAATGGGATTTTCCCTTCAGCCAACATGATTTAAGAATACTGTGAAATTACTTCAGTTATGTTTGAAAACCTTACTGCAATATAAAGTATGAAGACTGCCCATCCAGCACCAGTGTACCTGTTTTATCTTTGATGTTACAGAGCAAAAGACCCATCAGTGGTTTCGCTTAGTTCTTATCTATGTTGATAAAATCAGTACATGCTGCTGCTGCTGCTATTCTGACACAGTTGGATGGAGTTTCATAGCATTTCAAGTTTTACTGCAGATGAAAGAATCTGTAAGCATCCTTATGATCTGTAGTACTGTTCTTTCTGCAGTAAAGGAAACATTTTTGTTAGCCAGTGGCTAGAACGTTTACTAGAATGTTCACATTATAAAAAAATGATGCTACACCTTTAAAATTGGTACAGAAATCTTTCAATAAAAAGCATCCTGTCCATTAGATGGAGCTAGTGCTCCTAAATGATTATTATTTGTCAGTTAAACTCAGAGTAGGCAAGAGAGGAAGAACACAGCTGTAACGTGCGTTCCTTTGAGATCAGTTTGGTGATAGAGCTGTCATTTGTGTCACATTTTACCAATTTACAAAACAACTAGTTGATAAAACATGATTTATGATCATCTGTTAACATCATGTAATTGTTCACCTTGATTGAACTGTGACAACAATATGGCTGCCACCTTGCCCTTTCCTCATTCTGTCTGCTATCTCTGCACTTCCTCTTTAAAAGACTGTTGTTCTAAGACAGGGCTGTCCAAACTCGGTCCTGGAGGGCCAGTGTCCTGCAGAGTTTAGCTCCAACCCTAATTAAACACACCTGAACCAGCTAATCAAGCTCTTACTAGGCATAGAAACTTCCAGTCAGGTGTGTTGAGGCAAGTTGGAGCTAAACTCTGCAGGACACCGGCCCTCCAGGACCGAGTTTGGACAGCCCTGTTCTAAGATGTTGCCACAGCTTGTGCAAAAACTGTCTACAGAGCTACTGGGAGCTCAACAAGTCCCTGGAGTGTCCTGTTTGTTTGAGGGAGACACTGTTCTGTTCTTCTACATCATTTAAGTATTTCTCGCTTGGCCTCAGAGGGTGAATCCTCTCAAGACAGCAACTTCAAACCACTCTATGTGGGGAATGCAGAAAGTGAAATGGTAAGTGAGCTGCATTACACTTTACTAAAGAGAAAACTGCACTTTTTACTTTGATCGTGAAATAACTAATAACTGTGTCTGAGGGATTTGCTGAGACGCAGGTATAGATATTTACATTGATTCTGTGTCTTGCCGTTTTATGGAATAAATAGTAGCAGTATTAGAAGAGTATTTTATCTAGTAGATTGCTATAATTTTGTATTAAGTCTGCAAAGTCAAATTAAGGTGCTTTCTAAATGAAGTCAGGAGGTGGTAATACTTGAGCTGAAATTTCCCGCTTCCAACCTAAAAGCCTTCTAGTCATTTTGTGTTCCTCACCTCTGACACTGAGCTGATGTATGCATACTGAAGAATCTAAGGATCCTCAAATGCAAACTGTGTTTTGCTTCAAGAGAACAACCATATGTTTGTGTTGTTTTACTTTATTTCTTTTATGTTAATTTACTCTTCATTCATTCATTCATTCACTAATGTATAATCATTTAATCATTTTATTATTCAATTTAATCTTATAATCATTTCTAATAATCATTATAGCCATTTATATACTCATTTCATTGATTCATTAATTGATTAGTCATTTATATTATATTATTGTTTTTTATATTAGTTCCCCCTGCCCATTGTTGTTTAGTCTTATGATGTGTGGTTTCAAGGCTTTATTTGTCTTAATGAGTAAGAGATAAGACCAAATGTTTATGGAAACTCAAGGTTTATGGGATGTTGTTGTGAAGCAGTTTTGTATAACACTACTTTTTGGAAGTCTGAGCATTGAAACATACGCAACTAATATTCAATAAACTCTGCTCTTTTTTATCACCATTACTTCATTTCCTGCTTCTGCTCTTCTCTGGCTTTGCTTAGTCAACTTCTTGGCTGATAGAAGACTGTAAATAGAGTTTTGGGTACCAGACAAGACTTCCTGTTAACAGGTTTTGGGTATTAGACAACTTTGCTTACTAGTTGTTCTTTTACTAGACTAAATGGATATTTTCTGACAGGATCTGGCATCCGGGGCTAGATCTGATATTTCTGGTGTGGAGGCATGATCTAATAATACCTTGAATATGATGCAAGTCACTTTGGATAAAAGCGTTTGCCAAATGCATAAATGTAAATGTCTATGCTAACACTAACAGTAGTCAGTAGAGAAGGACATATCAGCGGTAATGAGCACTATTGCCAGCATCAAGACAGAAGAGGACATCAGTACCATGGTCCAGATGTTGATGGAGGTCAAATATGA
Organism: Sinocyclocheilus anshuiensis; assembly: GCF_001515605.1. Taxonomy (NCBI): domain Eukaryota; kingdom Metazoa; phylum Chordata; class Actinopteri; order Cypriniformes; family Cyprinidae; genus Sinocyclocheilus; species Sinocyclocheilus anshuiensis. The sequence continues at coordinate 867,022 of NW_015542885.1, forward strand.
ACCAATTGAAAAAAAAACATAGAAGAAAACCCTATAGATGGACATACAGGTGCATCTCAATAAATTAGAATGTTGTGGAAAAGTTAATTTATTTCAGTAATTCTACTCAAATGAACATTGCCTCTGTGAAGGTAAGATGCCAAACGTGTCAGCATATGTCTTCCTAGTAGAGAACACCTTTTCTAAACATGTTCTTGTTTATTTTTTTAATAGGGAGCAGTCCAATGAAACCAGGTGAGTGTTCCATGTGCTCATAAAAATCTAAAGATCAAAGATGCCTTGTTAGTACATAAATGCTTTGAAATAAGAAATGTGAAATCAACAGTTAGCCTCTAAATCTATTTTGCTTGCTTAGTCACTGAATCAAGTTCCTTTGCTTCTCCTAAAAGCCTTTGATTTATGCATGATTTACTGCTTCTTGAGACGAGGAAGTAGATACAGACGTGATGCTACATGACACCATTTCTGCACCCAGTTCCATCTTAAAGAAACCCAATGAATCTAGTGAGAATTCTCACCTTACGCCCGCAACTACTTGTAAATCATTAAGGTCCAACCTTTGTCCAAAATGCGGCAAGAGTTTCAAAAGAAAGTCCGACCTCAGAACCCATGAGAAGGTGCACTTCTTGAAGAAGCCACACCACTGCTCCACCTGCGGAAAGAGTTATGTCAGTAAATATGAGCTCTCCATGCACATGCGGCTACACACTGGCGAGAAGGTGTTGGACTGTTCTTATTGCAAGCAGAAGTTTGTCAGGGAGAGCGGACTGAAGTCCCACTTGAGGAGCCACAAGGGGGAGAAGCCATTCTCTTGCTCGCAATGTGGGAAAAGCTTTTCTCGAAGAAGTACCCTAAATACTCACCTGCGGTTGCACGTAGGCACCCTGCCCCACCAGTGCAATCACTGCGGGAAGCTTTTCAACACCGCGGCAGCTATGAGAGTCCACAGGGCAACCCATACCGGAGAGAGGCCCTTTCTGTGCCCGCAATGTGACAAGAAGTTCATCAATAAGGTTGACTTGGATATCCACCTGGATAGTCACGCAGGAAAGAAGCCGTTCAGCTGTTCTGTGTGTGGGAAGAGTTTCTTGAGGAAGCAAGAACTCAACACTCATCAAACCATTCACCAAGACAACCTTCCTTGTCATTGCACAGACTGCGAGAACAGCTTCAAAAGGTTGAGCCACCTCACATCGCACATGAAGATCCATTCCTCTGACACCCCTTACAAATGCACATACTGTAGCAGATCCTTCAAGCATCCCAAACAGCCTCAAAATGCACGAGCGTCTTCACGCCGGAGAGAAACCCTACACTTGTGAACACTCTTCAGGAGACCGAACTAGACACCTGGCTGTACATTCTGATGTGAAATCCTACAAGTGCCCGAAATGTGACAGGAGCTTTCGATTCAAGAACAGTATGAGGTCACACACACTGGAGAAAGACCTTTCCATTGCAAGAAGTGTGGTAGGAGCTTTGCTAGGCTCCCAAATCTCAAAGCGCACGAGGTGGTGCACACCGACAAAAGATGTTACCGCTGTTCTCAATGCGGTCTGGCCTTCAAGTCCTCCTCTACTCTCAGGAGCCACCTGATAATCCATTCCAGCAAGACTCTGTTAGACTGCACCACCTGTGGCAAAACCTTTACTCGTCAAGACACCTTCAAAAGGCATCAAGACATTCACGCCGGGATCAAAGTCCACAAGTGCTCAGAATGTGGAAAATGCCTGAGCTCAGCAAGTTGCCTGAAACTGCACATGCAGGGTCATTCTGGGAAGAAGAAAATGTAAAACTGCGATGAATGCGGAAAGAGCTTCAGTTCTACGTCCTACCTCCTGAAGCACCGGCAGATCGCACACACCGACGAGAAGCCGTATGTGTGCTTTGAGTGTGGGGAGAGCTTTAACACGGACGGGAAACTTGTTACTCACCAACTACAGCATTCAAGACAGATGGATCATGTTTGCTCCCATTGTGGGAAGAAGTTTGCACGGAAAGAGACCCTAAGACGACATGAAAAGATGCACTCTGAGGAGAGGCCTCAGAGTGTGGGAAAGGATTCATGAGGAGCGATCAACTAAAACGGCATCAGAGAACACATGACAAGAGAAATTAAATGGCAGTAATGTTTTCATTTTGAGTTCTACTAATATTTTTTTTTTATTGAGCATTATATTTTAGTGAAATTTAGTTGTTACTAAATTGATGTGGCCTGTTGATATGCACAGGATTGCTTTAACATTTTCTCTTGCTACTGAATTATTTTACCTTTGTCCAGGCATTCGATTAATGAGATTGAGGATTGAAGATTGAGAAATATTGGCCCCTTCTTGAGTTCATTTGAATGACACTTTATTCTAGTTATCACTCCACCAGATGGCAGTCTATGCTTTGAGACAGAATTGAACGAATTGTGGTATTAAAAAGGTGCCTGAAAACTCAATGTTGCAGAACCTTCTCTAAAATAATGAAAAGAAAAAAAAAAGCATTTCAGTGTAAAGTAAAATATGACAAAATATTGTGCTTTGTTGTTTGTGTCTCAAGAATATTATGGATGTTGTGTTCTGTCATTAAAGACATTTATACACTGATGTGATGTTTCTTTTATAAAAACTTGCATATCTCAAAAATTATAGTCCACTTTTAAAACAACTCATGTGTTTGGGTTGCCACTTTCCCCAAAATGAGTCTGATAAATACATAATGCCAGTTAAATATGTAACAACAGTCCACATGTCTGAAAATGAAATTGGATTCTGATGCAAATAGCTTTTATCAGCCAGAGGCGAGGACCAGCTCTGGGATTTAAATATACTAACGCTTCATCTGAAGCTGCTGTCTTTGCATTAACCCGCTCTTGTACCCAAAGGGTACAATAATGCCATGAATCGTAAAGAGAAATCATATGGACATTTTACTTTGGGTCAATGTTCCAAATTGGCTATTTGATTGGATATTTCTGATTTAAAGGAGTTTAGCCTTTCTACTTGATGCATAGTGTTTAAAAAGAGCACATTGCTGCATAATACTAACTCTAGATTCTACATTTTGCGCTTTAAGCTTTTAAAGAGGTCACTTGATATACAATTCAAAGCAGCGCAGATAGCTAAGAAATGTCGTAAAAGGTACTGCGCTATAAATAGTCAAATTATATATTTTCATGATAATGATAGTGTTCACGCTGTCAGAAAAGACTCTTGTGAGTTCATCACCCAGGCACTTGATCTTTTTCCATTTTGTGCCAATCTCTCCATATTTCTTTGATTTTTTTATATATCACTTTATATAACCAATAAAGTGTTTGCATGTGTATTCCCATTTGGTCATGTGGATGTTTGCAGACTCAGATTCCACTCCAGCAATTTCATTCCCAGTCGAAGAAATAAACATAGTAAGAAATTCTAAGCCTGGTCAGGGGAGAGTCACACTCTGTCTCCCTGACAACAGTCACTAGGCAACTAACATTTGTCATCCCTTTTCTTTCTTACCTCATGTCCCGTTTCCAACCATCTGCCTTTAGAGTAAAGCCATCAAACCTTTTCTAATACAAATATAGTTCCTCACCTCAAGGAGTGTCACTGCAAGGTTCAGCTGCTGGTTTGCTTGCAAGAATCTAGACCTCATCACAATTGCAGGGACAAATCTCAAACACATACCAAGGTATCATAACAAATTGTCTTTATTCTCTCATTTTCAAAGACAGAGTGGATAACATTCATCAATAGTGAGAAACAAGTGAATGTTGCTGCCATGTTTGACCTCGGAACGTTTCCAGAACGTTGTGTTTTCATTGTTGTTGCACAAGCCTGTGTGGCCAGCCCCCACAGAAATGCTTGGTCCTATGGCATATTCAGTGGATTTCATGAGACCATGTGTTGATGGGTCTAAAATGTGAGTAGGTGAAAATACAGAACAAAACCTGACCGTCTCTATGTCTCCTCTTATGGCTCAAAATATGCTCACATGGTATCATCCTTAAACACTCGTACAATTCCAGCCATATAGCCAAATGGATATAATTTGTGGTAACCCTCACAATAAGGCTACAGTGATTTTAAAGAACATTGTTAAACAAACGAACATATTTCTAACCCTAACCACTACCTCTAAAATCATATGGAAATAACGGGTTGATATGAATGATGTTCAAATCCTGTCAAACGACTTGCATCAGTGTTGCTCAATGCATCAATGATTGCATTGTGCTCACAGTTAATACAATTTCAACTTTGACCTTGTTAGCTGACCTTTCAAAGCTTTGACAATGATAACCAGACATGAAGGTACAAGAATCTCATTTTTTTCCAGAAAAGATTTCACATTCCTAGATGTCTTTTTATAGTACAAAGCAAATAAATAAAGTCCAACTTTAAGTATATGCTTTTGAAGGAATTTTGAATGGCTAAATGGCAAAAAAAATAAAATAATCCATTTATTTTTACCTGTTTTTTTTTTTTTCATTGGCATCCCAAGATCTCACTTACAGATCTACTTTGACTGGAGTAACCTGAGACTAATATTTTGCGAGACCACATGACGGCCTATGACACTTGCTTTGAAGCCCTGAAGCAATTTATATGAAAGGGTCTTAACTAATATATTAGTTGAAATGAACAAAATTCCTATCAAACTATCACTAATGTCCTATTTGGTGAAATTACAGTAAGCCTCATGATAAAGACGATATGAGAAAAAGACATGCTTTAAGACTACATGACAAAGTGGGCCATTCTCAGTATTGCTTGTCCTAACTTCTGGTCCTTTTTGGTGACAAGTTATTTAGTGAGAGGAAATGTAAAGTACAGTTTTAACCTGAACCCAGGGTTTTATGGCGTTGATTGAAAGTGCCTTTTCGATCTCTGAGACTTGCATTTAGCTACTGCGTGGAGCTAAATACCAAATACTATATATTACAATCGACCCGTATAAAGGAACATGAGAGTCAGTAAGTTTATTCACGTCATACAGAACTGAGTGTGAAGATGGTTTGCTTTCATTATATAGTGAGGTGTCAAATTAGTTCAACGGTAATTTGACACAACCAAGTTGTTCTCTAGAGTTTGCCCTGACTCAATGGACTTTATCAAAGCGCTCTCTACAGACAAATATGCTTTCCCTGCCAAGACTGATTACCTAATATTGCCTGCTTTCTTATTTTATGCTCATTAAATAACAGGTCTGTGTATTACTCCCACCACATCGGTGGAGTTTAATTATGAGTGCACATAATTAAGAGTTTAAATGGATGTTAATATCAGAAGAACAACAACATTTTGCGGTTACATTGCAAAATGTCCCATTACATCTTAAAACAATCAGTTAGTAAGTGATTTTGTTCTGAGTGGGCCTCCCTATGGTTAAGACTTCATTATAGGTGAATATCTGAGTATGTACTTTGGCCTGATTGACTGAAGTCATTACTGTGCGTCAAAGATTACATTTCACTAATAACTGTTTGAGGGAGAAATTCATCAGTACCTAATCACAAACATTGCTTACGTTTGAATATTTTCTTCCTGTTCTGAAAATTTATGACAAGCCAATTAATTCCAACCACAAATTGTGTTTTCTAAAGGAAAGGATGTTAAATCAGCTGTGCGCCACTTTTTCACTCGAAATCGTTCATCACGCTACAGAAACCGCGTATGCAAACTATTTTAGCAAGTGCTAATTCCGCTTGTAAACAAGGCCCTTGAAGGTACAATTCGCAATTACCGCAACTGGCCGGCTGTTTATACTAGAACAATAAAAAAAACTTGAATATCATTACCACTCCTCCGCAGTTCTGCACGGATTCAGCCCCATATGCTGCACAATGCTTTGCGATTAATCTCAAAGCAAATGTCTCGGGTGCCATATGCCTCTGCAATAACAGTGCATTAGGAAACATCCACACTCAGGACTGTTGTTTGGATGAGGTTAGCCAATAAACCTGATGTGTATCACTAAACATTGTACTTCAAGAATAATTTTGTCTGAAAGAGGAATTGTCATAAGTTCAGTTCACATTGTGATTAACACTGTGTCCTAAACAGATGTAATAGAGGCATAGAGCAATATTTTGTCAGTTGCTTGGTTTAAATTTCTGTGCTGCAATGCCAAATAGCCCAGCCCACAATGAGATCTCATTGGTTCCATAAAAATGTGTATAAAACATCAAATATCTTCTCACTGGCTTTGATACTGTGATTAAAAGTAAAGCAAAGTTACAAAGCACCAACGAGCGCTTTTAAGGAGGAGCTAATTACTGGATCTGCAAAGGTTTTCTAGGTTAGTGGTATCAAATGAATGAAAGATCCTCAAGAGATTTGTTCTTGATCACAGACCTCAAAATAAATTTTGATCAAAGTTTTTACACATCTGCTATTTTTCTATTATTTGCCTTTTTTTTTTTTTTTACATAGCAGTCTATTATTACAGTATAATCTATTTCAAACTGGTCCTTTAATGGTGTGTAAAAATAAACTGTATTAGGTCACTTTACATGATTTTCTTTTTTTCTTACTATGCAAGACTACATCTGGTTAGGACACAGTGTTTTCTCAGAGCCGTAACCACCATAAACATTATTCTGATTAGTAGTCAGCCGACCAGTAAGGCTGCACGATATATATTGAAATAATTGCACTAAACAATATCAGAATATTGATACTATCAAATTGCTAGGACTTTGATTTAATGAAATAAATATATGCGCTGCATGTTTCAGAGTGAGGCACAACACGGTGTGTTCATCAGTGGAAAACCACCAAAATAAACGCTTTACAGTTTAATATTTGAAAATGAAGAAATTATTTAAATATCAGTATTGTAAGTTTAGTCATACTATAAAATGATTTCTAATTAAAATCTACATTTTTTTTCATATTTTGTTTAACATTTTTATTTAATAATAATCACAATAAAAATCCTAATTACTATTATTATTTTATAGTCATATTAAATGGGTCAAAAACATTGGGAATATGACCTATGAAAACTCAAGTGGAAAATTTTGTTCACTTTACAGGTTTCAGTTGGTTCTTGTAAAGAGTACACCCAACTGTGAACAAAATGTTTCAATTTTTCTCAAATTGTTCATCCCTCAAAGGATGGTTCACACTCAAAAAAAGTCATTTTTTATATTTTATATATATATATATATGCAGATATACTCCTCAACAAAATCACCTCAGTTATTCTAGAATGATTCATTCTTTCCAAATATAGCTATTCAAGTCATCTGGTGAATTCCTGTATTTTGTCACATCACAGAAAAACAAAACATCTTAAAATCCAATATCGTGCAGCCCTATCGACCAGTATGGGTTTCTCAATGACTGCTTCACTTCAAATCACTTTGTTTGGTTTCCCTAAACCTGAAATCGTGCTATCGTTGTGCAGGTAGAGTGAGAAAATCTAAAACGCTGAATCCACGCATTAACTAAAGCATCGTATTCTGTGCCGGTGGGCTTTTTAATTTTTTTTTTTACAACAGGACTTTTACTACGGTTCTGCATCCGTGCTGTGTCAGCATGCTTCTACTACAGGAGCTACTCTATCACCACTAACAGCCTGCCACAGCCAGCATGATCCACTCATTATACTGAGATCCAGTGCTATATTTGTGTCGGTCTGTCTGTTTACAGGCCTCTCGCAACCTTAAAGGACATGTTCTGTCAGGATAGTTTATATACTGCTAGGTTTCGCTGCACCACTGTCACGTTTAATGACTGAGAGACTGGTATAAACAACTAATTTCACACATACTAGTTTAGGTAATATCTCTGGAGGATTATCTCCTCTGTGAATTGGTGCGGCAACACTGTCTCTTATCTCTTCACCTGTCAATCTTACATGCAGTTCTTCAATCCCTCCTCTAGCCTCCTTTAACACCTCCTCTCCTTCTCGCTCTCGGTCGTTTTCGGTTACATTAGAGCGCTGAGGTCATGACAAGAACGTGATTTCTGCCTGAGCATCCTGCTTCCTCTGTGTCTGCTGAGGTCTCTGTCTCTGCCGCCCTCCCTGTCTCTGTCTCGGCCGAGGTGGGTGCGCGGAACAAGCCCTGACAGAAAGCGCTTGGCTCTGCTGGTCAAGCTTTCTCGGCGGGCCACTGTGGGGGACCCCTCTGTCCAGCCGGGCCCCAGGTTGTGGCCCCGGGCCGCTCTCACAGCCGCTTCCAGTAGGTCATTAGTGTGGTGGTCCAGAGAGACGGAGAGCTCCAGATACAGGCAGCCAAACATCATTGCGCTGGAGTGCGCCTCTGAGAAAGAAAGAGAGAGAGAGGTTGAGTGATACAGACGCAGATGGAGTTTGACAATCTCTCTCTTGTCATATCAACACAGATTAGCGTTAGATAACTGAATCAATTGAGTGGGACTTAACGGAGCACAGAGGGCTGTAGGAAAAGAGAAATAAATGCTAAATGTATGTGTGGGAGTGTTTGTTCGGAGGTGTGTGGACAGGATTGAATTAGATCACTTTAGATGTCGACTAGACTGCACCATTGTGGATGAGTGACATGACCTGAGAGAAGAAACAAACAGACGAGGAGGAGGAGGAGGAGACTGAGAAAACTGAAAAACAGACAACATTTATCATTCCAATCCAGAGATGACGTAGTTTCGTAGGGGTTGTATCATGAAAAATGTAAAATAAAGATTTTAGTTTCATGTAATACACTTTAGCACTTAATTTTTCCTCAGTTCAAAGACTTTACTGAAACCAGTATTATTTTAATATTTTGTAATATTTTGAATTAGCTTTCATTTTTATATTTCCAGTTTTCATTTTCATTTTAGTTCATGTTTTAGTCATTTTGTTATGTGCTTTCGTCATGTTTATTTTCAAATATTTTTATAGCCTAAATTTATTTTTACTTTTAGTTATATTAGCACTTTAACTTAAATGAAAATGAGAAAAATTCTAATAAGGTAATAATTTTAATTTAAATCTATATTATTTTATTTAACCTTAACTTCAATTAACTAAAACAATAATTAATAGCTCAAGTTTTAATAAACAATAACAGCACTGAAACAAGGCAGGTTGTTCAGAAATCTGAACATTCACACATAACCACCCACATTTACACGTCAACTACGCCTATTCAGTGTTCAGCAACTTGGCCTGGCCTGACAAAGTAAAGAAATGATGAAGGATAGATTAAAAAACAAAATAAATAAAAATAAGATGATGGTAATATTCAGTATTATTTTGTTATTCTTGTACCAAAATAAGAAGATACTATTACAGGTGGTACAGTGTGTAATGGCAATGGCAAGCCCAATCAAACATTTTGCTGATCCTGGCATCATATCCTTTTGAAAGATCACAGCTATAGGAAAAAAGTGACTGATGTTTATTTTTACCATGATCATTTCGATTCAACCTTAGCAGTTTATGCGACACATTTCAGCACGTATTGTTTTGTGAATCTGTCACTGGCTTTGCAGAGAGACTGTTATTGTAGAATGGAGCAGTGGCAACTAGATTGGATCCAATAGCAAACCCACTACATAAGCAAGGTCTTAAATAGCAAATAAAGCTTATTGAATTAGGATCCAGTATTATTTGTTGATACCCCATTTTTAAATAACATTATTTTTACATTGTGACAGATTCACAAGGAATACAGAAACAGAAAATACATGATCGCTAAAAAGTTTGGGGTCAGGATTTTTTTTTTTTTTTTTGGATGATAAAGAGAGATAGAGAGAGAGAGAGAGAAATTAATACTTTTATTCAGCAAGGATGCACTCAAATTGATCAAAAGTGACAGAAAAAAAAGACAAAAGATTTCTGCTTCAAATAAATGCTGTTCTTTTGAATGTTCTATTCATCAAACAATCTTGAAAAGAAAAATGTTTTGCAACTTTAGCATATGTGTGGCATATGTGTGTGCACATAATGCACACATGCACACGCCAAAGTTGCTTAGGATAAAATGCAAAAATTTAAAATTGATAAGGGACAGAGGTTAAATTGAATGTGAGGGTTGAGGTGGGGAAAAATAAACAGACTTAAGGGAAAAAATAAATGAAAAAAAAATCACATATGACCCCTATAAAATGGACCCTGTTATCTTTATAAAAGAAAAAAAATGAAGGGAAACCCATTTGTTCTGGCACAACAGACAGGAGATTTATCACATGTGTGCAGCATTATGGTCCTTCAGAGTTGTAAATTCTGTTTATTGCTATAGACTCATCTTCTCCAGTATAAGGTTGGGCATCTCTATTTCAATGATTTAGTCAGTATGACCTTACAGCACGTACGCATCCAATGTCTGTTAGCCTGCTTAAATAAGGCTTGAATGTCAGCTTCAGACAGCTGACTCGCAAATACACCACATAAATTAAACCCATTTACATGAAGCTGAGTACATAGCGAGTGTGTGCTTGTGTGTTCGTATCGGAGACAGGAAGATAGATGCAGACAGAAAAAGATTCTAAACATTTCCATATTGATGACCACACTGGCTACAGCACCCGGAGGAATAAATGTGCTGAGCACAGATGTGTCCGCATAACTGTCCTCTGAACTTCCTACAAGGTCCTTTTCTCCCTGCCACACCCATCTTACGTGCTTGCTAGTGCGTCCTACGTTCATACTTAAGGTTGAAGATCTGAACAAACCCCTAAGCCTAAAAGTATTCAACTTTGGAGCATAACTCATCCCACACAGTTTGTGCCCCTGACATGCATGATACATTCACATTGTGCAGCTACGTAGATGAGAATAGTGCTATCAAAGTCTCTTTAAAGGCACTCTTAGCCATCTCAGTAACATTCTCAGGCAGATATTTCCTGTTTTGCATGAATTGCAATAGACCATCATCTCTAAAACCTGAACACAACGGTATCTTAAATATTGTATCTGTAGCCAAAATCACATAAAAACATGAATAATTTTTTTTCAGGCCAATACCATTGAAAGGAAACATGTAGTAAAATCTTGGAGATTGTAAGTTTTTTAAAAATGTTTTTCTAAAGTCTCTTGTGCTCACCAAGGCTACATTTATTTGATCAAAAATACAGTAAAAAAAAATTATAAACTTAATTTTATTATAATTCTTAATATTATTAATATTTTTTTCTATTTTAATATATTTTAAAATCCAAAATTCCATGTGATGCAAAGCAGCCACTACTTTAATCTTCAGTGTCACATGATCCTTCAGAACTCATTCTATGCTGAAATCAGTCTATTTGAATCAATATGGTGATTTGGTGTTCAAGAAATATACGGATAAGAATTGTATAAATGCACATATATATATGTGCATGTACCAGCATTGGCATACGTATACACACACACATAAAGATAGTAACACCAGCACATTGTGGGTGAGAGATAATACAGAGCGAACGTAAAAAAATGTCCCAAACATGCCAAGTGTGACAAACAGATGAGAAGAAAAGAGGGGGGAGAGAGAGAGTGAGAGAGCCAGACGCATTATGCCAGTTTACACTGAGGGGACACGTGCCCATTCAGAGTTTTTGAGCCATGTATTTTTTAAATGCTACTTTTAAATACAACTTTTAATACTGCATATTTAACTGAAATTCTGCAAACAATCGTATATAAATGTAAAAATATATATAATTTTAAATTGTAAGCAACCATCCTCCCATGTGTATTTTAAACTAATTTTTTAAATAGACCGTTTTCAAATACACTGTAGGTAAAGAAATACATTTGTTTAAAATGATGTGGCAGAAACTTAACAGTTGAACTAAATTCTGCCCTGCTGAGAAAACACCAGCAAAGCTCATCTATATTCCATATCAGCCCTAAATGGCCAATGTGCCCACTTTACAAATGCACATCTCCTAGCAGCACCTGTTCATGCCGATAAGCTGAGTGATTTTTCTTGCCAGCAATCCATGAAGCCCCTTATATAAACACAGCCAGATGGAGATAGAAGCATTTAGACAAAAGCTGAGTCATAGCAGCAAGGTTAATATAGATGACTCACAAGAGAGGCAGAGGTGGACCACAGGGAGCCTTGTGTGGACAAAATACCTGTTGCATTACAGGATCTGTACTCTAAATTACTGTATTGAAATTGCTCATACATTTTCCCACAATTTTCTGCTTATTTTCAAAGCACTTAAAGTCATAATTTTCTAAATGCATGTACGTATTGTGAATTATTCATCCATGCATGTTTTATTATTATTATTTATTTTATTTATATTGACCTCATCATTTTTTTTTTTATCAAAATGTCTTAAGTCGATCCTCTGGCGAAACTTTCTGGTTATGTATGCCGGACTTTTCCAATTGTTTAGTCTGCTTAAACCTAGCCCCTTTCTTACAACTGACAGCAAGCCCTATATTTTCTTTTCGAATAATACAATTAACTGAGATGAACGGCATAATAACAGAAAGAAAGATCTGTCACTACTTCCATTTCATAGCAACTTGAACATACAGACTCCATTTATACTTTGTTTTATTGATGATTCCAGCCTTTGCACTGCTTCCTAGTTGATCTATTTTTATACCTTTTAGGAAATGTAAGATTAGGTTTGGAAATCTCCCATTGACTTTTGTTCAGCATTCACAATCTCATAAGACTACACTGGACACCTTCAGCATGACAAAAAAAAGCTGGCTTGCTCTTTACAGTCACTTTTGATCAATTTAATGTATCCTTGCTGAATAAAATCCTAATCTCTTTAACCAAAAAATCCTGACCCCAATTTTTCAACAGCAGTGTATCATGAATTAATTTCTCTGTTTTTATTAATTACATATTTTGAAAGTATTTGGACTATTCTGACCGTTAAACCAACGCCTATAATGTTTCCATTATAGACAGTGTAATTGACAGTGGTGTAATTCTAATATCTCCATCTCCAATTCCAATTGGTCCTTTTCCTTACATCTAGTTGCATTCTGAATTATAATTGGTCTTTGTGTTCTATTTATATTGCATTACTAGCATATTACTATTACTATCAGTCTATCTTTCTCTGTCTTTCTGTATTTGTGTTTACAAGGTTTCATATACTATAAAATGTTATTCTTCCATTTGACCCTATTCTTTTAATTCCCTTTAAACTCCGCCAGCTATGCAGCAAATCAAGTTGAATTATGGGATCTGTAGCTCAAGGAGTTAGATTAAAAACAGGCTTACCCTCTGTGCTGATCTCACGGGAGCGCACAAGGTCACTCTTGTTGCCCACTAGGATGATGGGAGTGTGCGGCAGCGTCTCCCTCAACAGTAGGCGGAGCTGAGCGATCCGGTGGAAGCTACGCCTATCCGTCAACGAGAAAACCAGGATGCACACCTCACACTGCAGAGTGGACAGCTCCTGTCAATCAAATCAAATCCAAACACAGATACACAAATTACATCATAACTCAACCAAGAAGATTCAGTGCTTCATATACATGTTATTTATAGAGCATTAGCTAGATGATTATTTGTCATCGGTACAGTAGGTCAGTAAAAGCCTGTTCACACCAAGGATAAACTATAACGATAATGTTAAAGATAAAGTTTTGAAAATCATTCTAATTCTATGACACCCACATCACAATCACAGAGGAACAATATCACTGGAATCACTTTCAGGATGATTTTCTCTGGTTGATAAATGATCAAAACATTGACAGCTGTTCAGAATCCACTCAACTTTAAGAAGCTCAAGCATTTAAAGCAGCAGACGACATAACTGCAACTTGCATAAACAGAACAGAATGTTTTTGTCCATTGGTGTGGACGCTAATATCTTTATCGTTATAGCTATCTTTATAGTAATCGTCCTTGATGTGAACGGGCCTTAAGAGGAGGACAGTTTTTGCTTGAGTGCAGCTCAGGAGTGTTTGTGTCCATGAAAAAGAGGATTACTGGGATTTCAAGAGGATAACCTCAAATCTACGATGGCTTTGTTGTTGTTCCAGCTCCTAGTTTTGCCGCCGCAGAGCTCAGGTGTGTTCAAAACGGCAGCAGATGCCTCAGTCAAGCGTTTACCCCCCGAGAACGCCACAGCACATCACCACAAACAGTTTACAGTGCCAAAGTACAGCCACACCGGGGTCTGGCTTTCTCTTGGTGACAGCTATGACAGGGCGGCTGTCACTTCATCCAACGAATTGAGAGAAGAAAGAAAATGCTTCCGTCCCCTATGGACCGCTTCCTATTTCATCTCCTAAACAGAAAGAGGAACAGATAAATAGATGGAAAGCCTGTGTCCTACATCCCTAACTCCCCAAAGGCGAATTCCAGCCCTCTGGAGAGCTGCCTAAAAAATTCACATTGCAGCCGAGCCAATCGCACTCGGCCCCGGAGCGTGAGATTCACACAGCCACAGGAACACCGAGTTTCTCTGGAGGGGAAGAGTCTAGTGGGGCGGAAGCGGGAGAGGAGAGGGGGGCTCGGCCACCTGCCGCAACCCCACACAGAAAGGGCACGGGGAGGAGGTCGTCTCCTTCGAGTTGCGGACACGTATCTTGATGAACGGTGAAGACAGCACGACATGGTCGATAGTGCTCCTCGTGATGAAGGGGCTCTCTGGGGCCGGATGGGCAAAGTGAAAGGTCTTTCCATCAGAAAAACAAGACAAAAGCATACAGCATTCTCTAAATAACACCATCGAGCTCTTCCGCTGCAATACAGGCCCATCTGTCACTGTCTGCCCTTTCGAGGCCAGATATACACACAGAATCATAGCTTTTAATGGCACCGAGTACACACAGGCAGGTACGCATGTGAAAATGTTATAGCCTACAGTGATAATGCAACACACACTCGTACATATACTGCTCTTTATCGCACAAACTGTTTGATTATGGTCACGAAACACACACACATACACACAAATCCCTGCCATGCTGTGAGCAAATATGCCTGCCAGTTTTTTTGTCCTTATGTGCAGATTTAGATTATTAAATCCAGCACTCTTAATAGATGCTAAAATGGTCTATTTGTCATTACCCTATAACAGCAGGTTAATGAAATGATACTCACTTATCCAGCTAAAATGTTCATTCACACGACATGGTGCTTTTTGTATAAACACATTTACTGTTATGAACTCCTTGTGTGTGTCAGGAAGATTCATTTTGTATTTATAATGTTGCAAAACGACTTAATTAAAAAAGAACAAAATATAATTCTAACCACCAGAATCTCACACTGAGCAGATTATTTAAACTTATCTTGTTTAAAGCTGTAGTGTGTAACTTACAGGCAAAGTCTAATTTTAATGTGCAGAGACCATCATAAGTAAACAATTTGAAGATTGAATTTCTATTAGAGTCTAAGCACTGTGGTGATTTCAGCATTGCTTCTGTTAGTGGTAATGGCAACATTAAGGGCCTTTAAGTGATTTTGATCGGAGTAAAATGGACTCTCAAAACAAGATTTTATATTTCTTTCTGTTTTTCAGTGCTAATTCAACATAATGAACAGCAAAAGATGCACATTAGGTGTGTCATTTATGCTTTATTGGTATATATTATCATTCTTATGCTTCCACAAAGAATGGTGGAAAATATAGTAAGATCGCACAAGTCTTTCTTCTTATAGACCAGCAAAAGTAGTAGTGTGTTATTGCTATTTTTCATCATCAGGACATAAATTACGCACAAACTACATGGTTCCAGATCAATATTAATCATACATCACAACTTCTAATAATCAATAACAATTAATCTTTTACATGATACTCAGAAAGCATTTGCCAGACGCTTTTATCCAAAGTGACTCACATTGCATTTGAGGTATATGTCTGATCAGCTGATGCATTCCCTGGGAAATGGACCCATGATCTGTTTGTTTCTAGCACCATGCTCTACTGCTTGAGCTACAGGAACACAAGAGCTGAAATAATGAGTTTTTGCCAATATCAATTAAAGTGTTCATGTGTGCTCAACTTATACATATGATCATTCCGATATGACTGGAACTCACCAATAGAGCTGTTTAGCCATGATGTCAGCTTGTTGGCCAACTCAGAAGGCTAATTTGCCATTGGTTCCCTTAAGTATTTTTAATTATTTTATTTTATTTTTTTAATGTTGGTTTTCTAATTAGTATAGGTCTGTGGTTAGCATTACTTGTGACTGGGGTTTTAAAAACACAAGATGCTAAAAAGTTGGACTGAAGACTGAAGGGCTGAAATAGTTATTCGATTAATCTAGCATATCCTTGTTGTAGGCATAGTCTGTATTTAGCAAAATATGTTTAACAAAAAAATTTGACTTAAAGGTTTATGTTTTAATGTATGATTGTGTATCATTTATGTTGTACTGCATAAGTCATAACATAAGTCTCCTAATGTAATGTTAACCACAGACCTAAGTTACTCATAAATCTAAAACTGTAAAAAAGAAAAAAATTATCCATTCCAGCTTTAAAACTCTGAAATTGTTTCTCTCCATTCTGTTGCTAAGCCTTTGGCTGAGAATAAAATGAGTTCATAGGAGGTCATAAAGCAGATTAGAACCTGGGCAAAACATGGCATTAAAATATCCCTCAACTCATCTCTGACCATAAACTCATTCCCAAGAACTGTGTTCCTTCTATACTAACACACCACAAACACACCTTCTTCTTGGCACAGGAAGACAGATTACACAGAAATCAGGCCAGATCCTGGTCAGTAAGCCAATACAGAGAAAACACAACAAAACCCCCCATTCATCAGTGTTTTGGTCTTTTTTCACTTTAAACATCTTTTAAACAAGATAAACTTTGAGAAAATGAAGTATATGAAATAAATATAATATAAATTTTAATTTATTTTTGCAGTTATTATGACAAATTATTAATGGATATGAGAAATAGGGGTGCATAAAGAGACTTTAATTTGTTGCTCCATAGGGGGGAGAGTTTGAGCCTGATAATTGGATGTTGAGACATAACCGTGTGCCGAATTTGTGTCTGTGCACCAGAATGAGGTCCCCACCCCTGCAGACAGCCACCACAGACCATCTGTCCACACATCCCGTCCTCCCAAACATACACATTTGGCCTGAGAGCCCACACACAGACATACACCATCCTATGAACAAGCCAATTCTGCTGCTATAAACACAAAGCACACATACCTCCACAGAAATAAAGGCCCGCTTACTCTGCCAAGCACACCAACATCAAAGAATAAACATCTCCCTAATGAACGTTACACAAAGCTCACAGTCCATAACGACACTAGGGCTGAGCACACTGTACTTAAGCATAAGGCTCCCAGCAGTACACTACACACTCTGTCTGAGTGAGATAAACAGACGTATACTTCACACATTTACAAAAAAAACCCCTCCAAACCATCTTGTCAGTTTTCACACACAATGAACCGTACCCAGTAAACAAAAAACATATGAGCCGCTTAGCGTCATCAATATTTCACCTCAAAGTAATCTATTAATTATAGCCAAGCCGAACAGCCCCAGTCTACCGGCTCATTACATACCAAACATAGGCAAGAAGAACTGGTAGCATCTTGTGCCATGGTCACGGCTGGCTAGATGTTTAGAACGGAAAACTAGTTCATACTGTACAATACATCTGCTTGCTATTTTCATAATAGTATGCAAGCACGTAATATGTATAGATAAACATTTCAAAAAGTAGAATGTGACATGCTAACATTACCTTGCTATGCTGCATGTTTTATTTTGAAACGAATGTTAATGTTAAAGGGCTAGTTCACCCGAAAATGATATTTCTGTCATCATTTATTAATTTATTTACCCTCATACTGTTCCAAAGAACAGATGTGAGACAGAACGATAGCCTCCGTCAGCAGACATTTTCATTATATGGGACAAAATGCTATGAATGAACATCTTTTTTGTTGTGCACATCTTTTAACATATTATTTGTGTTACAGAAAGAAAGCCAAACAGGTTTGGAACAAAGTGAGGATGAGTAAATGAGTGAGGGAACCTTTTTTAAATGATACACAATGGTATTTATTTAATATAACATGTAACTATATAGAACTACGCTATTTTTAAAACATAAAATAGACACATTATATACAAATAAATAATACACAGTTAGATATTTTATATTACATTCAAAAAAGGCAAGAGAAAAATGCCTAAAAATATTTGATGTACCCTCTAGTTCATTTGTTCATTCATCACAATGGAAAAGAAGGGTTCAGTTCACATTGCACTGTGGGCCACAGGATCCACAACAATTAAGACAAATACAGCAGATCAGCTTGAAATACAATCTAAAAAAAATGCATACTATGCACAGCATAACAGTTAAGTAGAGCACAATTCTGAACATATCCCTAGTTTTATTTTTAAGTGACCGAAGTCTTCAGTTTCAATTATGATTTCAAGGTGAGTTTTTGGCTAATGTATTGGACACAGGTGATCAGAGACTGCCGATACGATTCCATGCTGGAACGAACTCATGCTGGAACACGGAGAAGGGAGTAGCGACATGTGACACAATTCCCAATCCCGACCAATGGCAGAGCGGGTGACGGAATACGTCCTTGCGTGCTTAAGGACGTGGTTGACCATGTGTCGGCTATTTTAGGAAAGAGAATGACTTATTAAAGGCATACTTCCCCCCACTGTCACAAGCACTTCTTAACCGTGCTAACCGAGGCAGTCTAGACTCAGGGCGGTGTGTGTGATTCTACATTTGTGAGTATGTGCATGTTTGCATGTGAATGAATGCCTATGCGTAATCCAGGCTCTAATTGGGCTGATGTGTCAGGTGTTGATTGGGTGAACTTGGGGAATCTGCTACAGAACCAGAACAGACCTACATCCTCTTACAGCTACTACTGATGCAGCACTGTGTGAGAATGAGTTCATTCACTGTCTCTCTCCAATTCTCCATGGTTCAGTGAACAAAGTAAGTTGACAGTGAGGCTGCAGTCTGCAGAACAGACTGTAAACTTACTGCAATGTCTTCACCGCATCCAGATATGCTGACCTTGTTTCACAATAAGGAAAGTGCTGATCTTCACTGAATCATCTAAGACTTGTACCATTAATTAGTAATGCTTACATTTTGCCTTAAAGACAGACAAGGGAGAAATGCTTAGAGCAGGGGTGCCCAAACTCGTTCCTGGAGGGCCGATGTCCTGCAGAGTTTAGATTCAACCCCAATTAGACACACCTGAACCAGCTAATCAAGCTCTTACTAGGCATACTAG
>NW_015542885.1:886262-895964 GCF_001515605.1 Sinocyclocheilus anshuiensis
ATATATATATATATATATAAATGGCCTCAAATGTTGGATTTGCCATTACTTTGCCCTGTTGTTGTTCATAACTATGGTAGATGAACAGCAAAGTGAAATAAACAGAAGAATACAGCTTATAATAGATGTATTTTTCCAAAAGAACAGAGCACCTCTGATGTCGTCCTTCCCGTGGAACCATCGTGTTATCAGCTCTAATACATTAAAGTGCCTGCACACCATTTTCTTAATGATTACAACACACTAAGCTTCTCTGTCCTCTTTCCTTATCCTCCTTATCACAGTCCTGCAAACACATAGCACAGGGGGTTCACTTCACCACACAGGCGAAGGAGAGAATTAGAGAAAGAAAGGTGTGAGGGAGAGAATATGAGTGCATGTACCAGCATTGGCATACGTATACACACACACATAAAGATAGTAACACCAGCACATTGTGGGTGAGAGATAATACAGAGCGAACGTAAAAAAATGTCCCAAACATGCCAAGTGTGACAAACAGATGAGAAGAAAAGAGGGGGGAGAGAGAGAGTGAGAGAGCCAGACGCATTATGCCAGTTTACACTGAGGGGACACGTGCCCATTCAGAGTTTTTGAGCCATGTATTTTTTGACACCGGCCCTCCAGGACCGAGTTTGGGCACCCCTGGCTTAGAGGGTGTTTTATCCCCACTACAAGGACAAAAACAATCATTCTGCAATTATTTGAAACACATTATGATTCAAACCACAATTTGATAAACATTTAACACTTCATCTTGCTGCTTCCTGGATCAAAGCAAATCACAAAAGGCATAGAATTATTGAATAAGCAGCTCTTGTGCCCAAAAGAGTGTGCGAAACAACAAACGGGTAAGCAATAACTCAATTTGGAGCAATGCCTCATGCATCTGAGTCATGTTTTGCCCACATTCTGCTACCAATAGATAAGAGTTACTCTTAAGCGAACCACATTGTGTTCTCACACCATCTCCTGAGATGAGTTAAGTTTGCTTTTAGAGGACTGTTTGTTTGAGTGTTCCCATGTTAGCCGAAATGTTTTCATAGCTCTCAGAGAACCCTGAACAAACCAAGTGCAAATACTTGGAGTCTTTTCTAACTTTTATTTATTTATTGTTTTTTGCTTTGTGTATGGACACCCCACAGCCCCTTCAGAAAGGCTTAAGCAACTCAAAAATGGCTTTTATTTCATAATATACCAGATATCATTTTACTTTATCAGTAATAATGACCTTTTATTAAATAACAATAATCAATACTGTAGGCGAAACTTGTAACAAACTCCAGTGAGGCGAGGCGAGCCGAATGTAGAACCCAAATGCAGTTTAATATCTTAAACGTGAAACTAATACAAAATAAACAAAGGCTTGGCTTGACAAAACATGAAGCTAACTTGACAACAGACTCACCAACAGCAGGTTGAAACAAACATAATACACAACAAAGTTTTTTTTTTTAATTAAAGAAATTAAGGATGCAATGCCAATGCAATACCTTAATCAAAAGTAACCGTAAAGTCTAAATGCTGTTCTTTTGAAGAATAAAGCTTTTACAAAAATATTAAGTAGCACAAATGTTCATTAACAAATCAGCATTAGAATCATTTCTGAAGGATCATGTGACACCAAAGCCTGGAGTACTGGCTTCTGAAAATTCAGCTTTGCCATCATAGGAATAAATTACATTTTAAACTATATTACATTTTTATAATCAAAAAATATATATTTTACATATTTTTATATATTTTAACATTAAAATAAAAACCAAAATTTTAAACTGTAATACTATTTCACACTATTACTGTTTTACTGTATTTTTGATCAAATAAATGAAGTCTTGGTGAGCATAAGAGACATCTTACTAAAACATTAAACAAACGTGTCAATTCTTTCTTTCAAAAGGAGCTGAATGTGTTAGGGCATTAACTAAAAAAATCTTGTGATTAACTACTTTAATATTCTGACAGCCCTAATTTAACCCAATTAGTCATAATTTATGTTGAATAGGTTTAACAAAGGGAAAAAAAATCACTGTAGTAAACTACAGACAAAACAGAACACCACTAATTCATTTTGAAGTATGCAGTGCATCGCAGACTATATTTTTCTTTAATTACATTTCAGCCTTTGTGGTTTATCGTGCAAGGGAATATCAATTTTGATTGAATCAATTGTGCAGCTCCAACCACTACTCAAATATATCTTGAAATAAATGAAGTAACTACATTATTGACATACTTCTGCTGAATATTCATCATGATCAAGCTTCAATCCATGAGCTACAGACTGCAATCATTGAACCATGAAGCTATAAGGGCAGCGCTGAATCTCTGCATCTGTAAAATTAAAATTAATCACTGCATAGTTTATCTGGGATCCTGTTGTTTGCTGTAACTACCAGTAGCCATGGCAACCGGAAAACGGGCTAGGCGGGTATAGAATGAAATGCAGTGGGTGAGGTCAGAGGTCATGTGATACGATGTGCCACTGAGGAAGAGAGCCGGATGGTTAGACAGAGAAAAAGAGGAATGCTTTGAAAGAGAAAAATGGAAAGATGGAGAAAGAGAAATTATGGAATGGGGAGAGTCTGGAATTTTTCCAGCCACTGCTCTCTCTCTCTCTCCATCTCTGCCCTGGAATTCATCCGAAACTTGCAGTGATTCTGCGATAGCAGCATCACTATTGACATTCATGCTGGCAACAAACAGCATCTGATTTAGGAGAGATCTGATGACACATAAACATCATTTGGAAAGGGGACAGACCGGTCAAAGTCAATCAATTTTGACCAGGGATTTGAATAAATATGAATATTCAACATGGCTACAAAGGCAAATTAATACCCTTTCGGTATGCTAAACATCTATATGCACAACCCTATGATATCACATAACATTCAAAGGTGTTTGAATAATTTCTAGTCAGCTGTGACACAGAAAAGACACTCTGTGATTCATACGAAAGTCACAAGCATGTGCTCATGATATCACTGTGATACATCTGTGTGTTCCAGGCGAAATGATCATCATATTTTAGAGCATAAACAGAGCTCTGAGTGGATGATACACCCACACTACATGGTTTGGACTATCGTACGAGCGGGTGTAAGGCAAATACATGAATTGCACATAAAATCACTAGGAGCTTTCAAACTGGTACTTGTTCCCCTGTGAATGTCCTATCGCTTGAGTGAAGGTCAAATGGCTTGTTTCTTCTTGCATCTTCATGAAATGAGGAAAAGGTGATTGATAAGTGAAGAGACAAGTGAGGTCAGAACTAGTAGAGAGGCATCAATCCCAGATGAAGATGAATGTAAATAATTCAACCTTACAGATGCTCCAATTGAGATGACACCACCCACAAGGGTCAGCATCAAAGACGAAAGTCTAATATTTTCACCCAATTTAGAAAGTGCTATATTTTCTGACCAACATACACTGCATGATAACATAGTGAATTAATTATTGGGTTTGACCATTTCAGAAAATCCCTATAGCTATGTTAGAGTGGAAAGCCATTCAAGAAGTGAGTGGTTGAGAGGGTTTGGGGTTGGTAAGATTTTTTAAATATTTTTAAGAAGTCTCTCCTGCACACCTAGGTTGTGTTTATTTATTAAAAACACAGCATACAAAGATGAAAGAGATCCGCACTCCTCCAAATGCAGCTAAAAAGTCAGCTTTTCAATAGCTATAAAATTTAGGTCTAAGAGTGAATGAGACATCTCAACAAAATGGCGAGCCACAGGCGATTTTAAATCTTTCCTCCTAATAGCGCTCATATGCTCAATGATCCGAGTTCTAATTTGTCTATTTGTCTTACCCACATATTGTTTTATACACAAACAAGATAACAGATAAATCACATTAGTGCAAGCACATGATACCAGTTGTTTAATTTTATATGTGCGATCAGTTATACAACTCAAAGCATCTTTTGCGTACATTTTTACATGCAGCGCATTTGAGACAAGGAAAAAAATTAAAACATGTTTTAATGAGCGCAGGTGTTGCTTGGTAGCACATGGCACTGAGGAAGGGTTAATACCCGAAAACGTTCTGCACTTGCACTTTTGCACTTCTTTCTACATATTTTTGTGACCTCTGAATAATAAATGGAATAAGCTTTTTTAGCTGCATTTGGAGGAGTGTGGATCTCTTTCATCTTTGTATCTTTGTATATTTTGGATCTACGCACCATATGCTTTTGTCTACTGGATTTTTGGACGAGTGTCTGGCGCTACTGCCTTTTTTGTGGATTAAAAATACAGCAAAAATAATATTATTGTGATATTATTAGAATTTTAAATATCCGTTTTCTATTTTAATATATTTAAAATGTAATTTATTTCTTTGTTAGCAAAACCGAATTTTTAGCAGCCATTACTCCGGCCTTTAGTCACATGATCCTTTTTTTTAGGAATTTATAACAATTTAAAAAGTCTTTACAGTCACTTTTAATGCATCTTCGCTGAATAAAAATATTAATTAAAATCTTATTGACCCCAAACTTTTGAATGCCACTGTATGATATTAACGTTTTGACATACAGTACTGTACTGAATATTGCAAAAGCCATATTTTTTCTTTACTTGACAGTATATCTGGATTTGTCATATTAATGACATGAAAAATTACAATTCTGCAACGCATTAATGCAAATGCTGTAATCGTGGTTGAAAAGCATAATGATACATGCCACAGTATATTGATCCATTACATCACGTTAGATATCTCAGAAATAAGTGGCATTTAAAGTGGTAAAGCAGAGAGCATAATTCACTGTGAAATAACAAGGAGACCTGGTTGATTGTATAGAGGGTACACATAAAACGCTTGTACAAGGATCTTTAAACCCGGCAGTTACACTCAGCAGAAATGGAACAAATTACGGGAAACTGAAAACAATTTGCCCTAAAGTAAAAGGAAACAGAAATGACAAACAACAGACAACCCTCAGCTGGAAGGTCAAGAGCAGATTTTTCTCATCTTTCTCTGCATCCCCTCGTTTCTCTGTTAACCACTCTATCCTTCCCTCTCTTTTTTCTTAACAACTCTCATATAATGAATGTTCCTGCACAATTAATAAAACTTCACAGCGAACACCTACATTTATGCAATGGTTCATGTAAATTTAGCAGTCTAAATCAATTATTCCTTTAAAATGTTTGGCATTTTTGAGGAATAATTCACCCCAAAATGATGTAATAATATGCTCAAATTTATGTCATTCCAAAACTGTATGACTTCCTTTTTTTTTTTTTGTCTCTGAGACATATTTGATTTTTTTTTTTTAAATGTCTTTTTTTTGTCCCCACAGTGGAAGTCAATGGAAACCATAAGGGTTTACCGACATTTTTCAAAATATCTTCTTTTGCATTCTGCATAAAAAAAAGAGAAAGTCATACATGTTTGGAACGATGATTAATTTAATTTTTGGATGAAGTTTTAACTCCTTTTAAGTGCTGTTTTGTAACAAAATATTTAATCAGCCTAAATTCTGCCTATGGTGTTTACATTTTGCTACATAGAATGCATTTACTTAAATATAAATTCATGATTAATGATAATCAGCTCCCAGTTCATTAGATATGTTTGGGACCACTTCATATCAAAAGGAACAAGAGAACAGAATGAGACATCATACACTGTCTTTCATTTGTAGCTTGGCAAACTGCAGTTTCAACATAGCTTCCCCAACACTGCAGTGAAGACATTTGCATTTCCTGAAGCAAATACCTGCACTCACAAGGTTGCAAAAGAATCGTGTTCGGTAAGCTTAGAATCTGTACTTTAGTTCTGTGAAAAATTAAATGCTGCATCAGTCACTTGCTGTTGTCATGACAATAAGTATGCATCTTGTTTTCTGTTGGGTGAATACAATAATCAACAGCAGTACATGTTTACGTATACGCAGGGAAGGCAAGACCAATCACAATTTAATGTGCATATATTATGACGACATCATCACTACTGGTAACGTTTTTAAATATTTTCCAGAAAATTTTAGGATCAATAACACTCTCCCACCTTGCAAGCACTATAACAAATTCTGAAAGCCATTGAATAAAATACAAAATAAAGAACCCAAAACAAGCAAACCTCAGTGTGCTTTTGTGCATTTGTGAGAGTGTTTGACTCACCTGTTTCCAGTTGTCATACACTAAAATTGTGCTGTCCTCATCATCCACATTCACTCGCCGCTGGTAACCCTCATCTGCAACACACACAAAATAATTTCTATTAGAACTGACACTCAAGCATAGAACGAAATCACTGGTGTTCTATTAGCATCTAATTTTATTCCTGCAATTGAGCCGAAACTGGCAATTTCACAGGATCAAACGTATAATAATATATCTGTGGGAAGAATACAAAAGAAGTTTTGAAAGGTAAGTTCAGAATTGGACTCGAGACAGTTGCATAACAATAATTTATCCAGTGCAGAATCGATGCATAAGCACACTCAACTCAGGTAAGAGAAAAAAACCATCTGTGTGTCTGATTGGCTCTTTATCCCTTAGTAAATGACATGCTCTGTTTGTGCAGAAAGTGTCTGTGCAGAGGCAGTACTCTGCTGGTTCTCTCCCACCTCACTAAGACACAAGATGATAAAAGACCTGAAATAAGATGGATGCCTTCATGGCACCCACTCCATTTTTTCCAATCAAATCCTGAGAGCCTTACACTAGTGATCTCGGGTGTCTGTGAGGTGATAAGTGTGTTTCATCCAAAGCAAATCTAAAAATAGTACAGTCCTTGGCATCCTGATGCTTGATGCTGAGCATAAGAAGAGTATACTAATATAATCTTTACCGGCTGCTTGGGTTTCAGAGTCTATAGAGAGTGATCTGTCTGACAGTCCAGCAAGGCAAAGTGCCAGAGAGGATTTGCCCACTCCGTTTTGGCCCAGTAGTACTATCCGAAGGGGTCCGTGGTACTTTTGCTGTGGCGGTTTTGGGGAAGGAGAATCTTGGATATTGCTGATGCTGATTTGCGGAGTCGCAGGCGCGTTGAGCCCCGGCGTCCAATCGTAATCCTCGGACACAGCTTCCTCTCGCCTTAGCTGATGCTTGATTGGCAAGGGAGTGCTGCCCCTGCGAAGCGGGGGCGCAGCTGATAAAGTTAAGCCAAAACCCTGTGAAAACCGAAGACAAAGGCAAAGTCGTTCATCCAATAAATCATCAATGACAGTCCTTTATGATATCTAAATTAATAAGGTATAGAAACAATCCATGTGCAAGGGGGGAGGAACGTGATCCTCTGGGACTTTAGGGTTGTGCACTCTATACGAAAGTGGGTCAAAACACTGAGCAGTGTGTCCATTCACATAAACAAGCATCACTTGCTTTAAAGGAGCAGCATAAACATCCCAACAGACCAAAAAGATGAGGAACGTAATGAGTTTTCTCAGTCTCAGGGCTGTTGAGGGCTTCGTCCATCTATCTCCATCAAGCAAAATCACCAAGAGAGCTCTTAAACTGTTTACCATGTTTGCTCGCAAGGGCTACTGGCATCAATATTAATATGGCAATTAATCTAGCCACAGCACTGCAGGTGTGCTGGGGACCTTGTACGCCTGATCCGGTGTCAGACATCCAAGACACACATAGACAACCAATTAAAGTAATTGAAAGGAGGTAATTAATTAATTATAATCTTTATTGTGGGACAGACAGTGAAACAATAGGATGTAGTATTTTGCTTGGAGTGAGGCAAGCTCTTAACAGTTTTTTTTAATAATAAATTTTTTTTAAAATCTGAATTTTAATCATGAATATTGAAGCAGTATGCAAATCATTATGATTATAAATAATTTCTCGACTATAACAGGAGAACTTGCAAATATTATTAAGTTACAGTGATTATAATGATCAACATAGCTATTTTTGACCGTTTTTATCAATACAAGGATACTAAACTATAATATTAGAAATAAATCTAGGACTGTCTCAGCACAGGAATGTTTTCAAACAATCACTCCTACAGAAACAAAGGCTGCAGAAGAAGAGAGGGTGTGTTCACACCGGCGTACATCCCAATCCTGTGAAGGACCCTACAACACACACACACACACACACACACACATACATACACACATATACACACACACACACACACATTTCTATATTCAATCAAAATGCAACTGATAAGTTGGGGAGGTTTGAAATTAAATGCTTGTACAGTAATAAAGCAATTCATGAATCCACAACAACAGCTCAAGCATTCTCAGCACGCACACCTGTACACTAATGCTGAAATTAATTGCTTGTTGAAGCACTCATGCTCTCTCACTCCCTCTCTCTTTCATTCTCTCCATCTCCTCGAGAAAAAAAACCCGGCTCAGTTCATAAATGGAGAGCGGCTATAAAGCACATGTCCATGTGCTTGCACTTTCTACTTGTCCACCTGCTCAAACTCATTGCAGCACGCATGTTACGCTAAACAAACATGCTTTGACATGTTCCACAGTCAAGGAGCAATCCATATCCCAAGTATGTATAAACAATCAGACAGCAGCCTTTGTAGAGTTTGGCAGGTGAGCTCAGAGGACGGAGAAAGAATTCCTGGCGTTAAGACGGGTGTGTTGCAACTGACATCTATGGGTCAAAACCCACTGCACCCACACACACACACACACACACACACACACACACACACACACACACACACACACACACACACACACAGTCTATATACACACACGGGAAAGCGATGATCTTACCTGGTCCGACATCGTTCTTCAGTTCATCTGCTCTCAGTGAGACATTCCGCCGTCCATGTCATGTCACTGAGCGTCAAACACTGCACAAGCGTCGGTGGGGATTGTTACATTACACTCGACTCATATGCCATCACATGTAGTCTGAAAAAAAAGAAGCGCTCCCAATGTGACTCTAACTGCGCAAAAATGTTCCTTTTTTCTCACGCTGACTTAATAGTAGACATTTAATCTCTTCTCTGCGAAAGGCTGCGCTGTGTGACTCACGTATTACTATACACCTGTAGTGGCTTTTCATATGAGAGCGTGTAGCCCCGCCCCCGCACCGTAGACACGCCTCTTCATTCCAGTCGTTACCTGAATGCTACCAATCTCTCTGGATCTCTCTCTCAATCTCAGATCCAGGTAACTATTTTTATTTCTAGTTTTATATTCTATTTATCGATATGTTTAATGTTTATATTCTATTTATCGCTATTTTTAAAAATTCTAATGCTGCTCTGGAAATTCCATTTATTGGACCCCTAGATTGGGGTTGGTTATAACCCATTTTATTATTTTTATAATTGTTTTTTTCGTAAAATGCATTAAAATGTGTTATGTTATGTTATGTTATGTTATATATATATATATATAAGGATAAGGATAAGGCAAAGGATAAGTATCGCTTTTTATTTCTCCTCTTTCCTATACTTGTTTCACTTCTGTTTCAGTTTTTTATAACCATTTCTTACTATGTGTAAGTAAGTTGTTATTTTTTAGCACGTGTGTTTGGCAATGTTATTTTTTGGATTACTGATAAACTACTGTCGTTTGATTTGTATTATTTGTATTTGTTATTTATTTTAATTTTAGTTACATTATGTCTGAATTTATTCTGTCTGTATAGGTATTTAAGTTTTTAGTTTTATTTAATTTGAGTTATTTTAATACTTCAACAAACTAAATGGAAATGAAATAATATATATATTGAATTTATAAATGTG
>NW_015542885.1:896255-908695 GCF_001515605.1 Sinocyclocheilus anshuiensis
TTTTATTGTCCTCATTTGTAAGTTGCTTTGGATAAAAGCATCTGCTAAATGACTAAATAAATAAATATATATATATATATATATATATATATAATTATTTTTTTTCCCTTAAAGAAATAACATGGCATATGCCAGAAGTTGTGTATTTGTTGCTGTACCGCCTCTTTTGTGAGTGACAGCAGCTCCAGATCATCTGCAAACAAGAGCCATTTGACTTCAGTGTCTAGTAGAGTAAAACCAAGTGCTGCAGGCTGTTGTCTCTCTATTTCTCTCTCTCCCACATATTGTGGACAAGTGTTCCTAAGCTTAGTCCTTGATAAGTACTTTGTTTGAATCACAGCTCTCCACCTCTACCTTTCCCAGACACATAAAGCGTATCCTTCGAGATATTTTTTTCTCCGGTAACTCTGACGTTTTCAAACACTGCATGAATTACTGAGTGATGGTAGTTAAGTTTTATTGCAGCCACATCAAGTATAATTTATGCCACAGGTGGAGGTAAAAACGTTTCCTCACAGGCTTTTCAAATAATTTTTGTGAAGACCAATTGATCTTCTCTGTCTCTCTGATCTTAGTTTAAATGAACTATTATTAGGGACAAAGAAGTGTAGTAGATTGAAAGCGGTCCAAATAATCATATGGTGGTCTCCCAGCCATCACTTAAGCGCCCCTATCAGCAAAAATTGACTTTTTTTCTGTTCATATAACCCTTTGGTCTAGACTAGAGAAAAAATTCCTTCTTCCCACATTCATAGTTGATTGAACATTGTGTGTTCAATATCCACCATACAAATCTTCTCACTAAATTTGTCACAGATGTTCAGACCAAGTCTTACAGAGCATATTGAAGTCGTTTTTATTTTCATTAATGTGTAGTGATCATAAAATCATACAATCTGATTAATATACTTACGCTTTATGGCCTAAAGTCATGTGTCTGTTGTCTTTAGATTTCTTGAGCCCAGTGATACCGTTTTTTAAAGTGCAGCCATATTCCCTGTCTGCCATTTTGAATTGTAATGTATATTGCTGTGTCTTACCAAGACTTTGGTGTATTGAAACAAAGCTTGGTAGGCATGATTGGCATCATGCCCAGAGGGTACCTGAGCAGTTTGGGGATAGCGCCACCTTGTGGTCAAAGAAATTAAAAGCCTCAGCCTCTTACTTGTCTGACATTTATATAATGATGTTTTTGTTGTTCCTCCTAATTCGTTTATATCTTTGCTACATTTGACTTGAGGGACCATGCACATTTGACGTCGGACCATGCACAAAAGTTATTGAAACTTTTCAAAGTCAAGAATCAACAGCAAATAGGAAAAGATGTATCTTCATAACACTGTCATATATGGACACAAATTAGTTGTTTGGAGGTTTGTTTTAACATTGTTACAAATTGGCCTAAAATCTGCTTCTGTACAGTACAGATTTCCTCTGGCTTGCAGAGTATGATGGTGTCTCCATGTCTACCATCTGCCAAATTGGATTTTGATGAAAACTGTTCTCCTTGCACAAATGTTGTCCAATTCTTTCCAAATTTGGCTCAGAGGATCTTCAGACCACACCGGACATCACATTTATTCTTTGTATTCAGAATGATCTGGCTGTTGCAGCAACATAATTTTCTTAATTTAAGAATTAACCGGTTGTCCATTAATCTGAATATAAGGATTGTTTAAGGGATTTTATTATTATAGTAATTTAAAGCCTTTTTATTTTGTGCTTTGTACAGTAAATACATGTAATGTTATGTGTCAGTAAAGATGATTAAATACATATATATATACTTAAAAAACACAATGTAAATAAGCCTGCTGTTACCTGTTCTTTGAAAGCAGTGGATCATATATTAGGTAGGCAACATGTGACAGAATGCATGACACATTGCCAGCTCAGTGTAGCTCCACAGCAGTCTTCCAACCACACAGAGCAAGACCTCCTCAGTCTGTGGTGGTCTGAGGCATCACATGTTGACAAAGAGGGTCGAGAGGGACAAGTGGAGCACGCTGAGCTCATGTCGCAGATGAGCCTGTTAATCTGCAGTGTTAATTGCATCTCATCAGACCTCGCCGGCTCTGTGTGAGTCTGAAGGAGTTTGATGTGAGCGCTGACAACTTATTCAGTAAACCCCCCAAAATATGACTGTTATAATTACAGTAGATAGCGAGTGAGTTTAAGTGGGTATGTCTTGCGAGCGTGGTGAATGGGTGATGCTGTCAGTGTAATTGTGAGACAGCTCACCCCCATTCTCATCGTTGTTCTTGTCAGCCTTTCTGCACTTTAATGGCAACCTCTTTGACCCACTGTTAGCTCATTGAGGTCTGAGGGGACGATGCATAAGATTAGCGAGAAAGATATAAATGTTCAATTGCGTAGCTGGTGTTTTGCTGGTTTATATAAAAAGGATTACAGCAAAACAAAACAATTTTCCAGTCGGCTTTAAAACCCATGTAACAAAAAAACAACAACAACAAAAAAACATTCATTGGTTTTGTTATTGTCAAATTATAACAGGCATCAGTAGAAAGCCAACCCCTTGATCTTTTCTACAGATTTCTCCCTCTACCCATCCCAGAGGTGGTTTCTAACCTGGTTGTTATTTTATAAAATGACCAGCCTTGGATGCAGATTAAATATCCCTGTGAAGTCAAGACCACAATGTCCTAATGCGCACTGACGATCAGAAAATTACTAGCTTGCCATGAGTGCCACTCTGTAATGCATTTCAGAACAAGACACGTAAATAAAAGAAGGGCAAAGATTTGTTGTTCTGGAGAGATGAATGATTGACAGAGAGGGGCCAGAACAGACTTTGTAGCATTTATGGGAGACTTGATTTATGGACCTGGAAAAGGATTTTACCAAGTTAAAAACAGATGCCTGTATACCAGGGTATAAAACATACCATAGTAGGCCTATCACCCTATTTTTGGATATCATGGTAATACCATGGTTTTGGAACCCTTTACAAAAACTGTGGTGGTACCATGGTACAGTGATGGTATCAGATGGTAATACTATGGTACTTTGACATATACTATGGTAGTGAAATTTATGGTACTTTATGGTATTTCTAAGAATACCACAGTACATGCTCAAAATACTTTTGTGATTTTTAAGATATATATCATGTTAATACCATGGTTTTGGGACATGTGCCATGTTAATACCATAGTTTTTGGACATTTGTCATGCTAATACTAGTATCATTTTAATATTATCTATATACTATTAAATTAGCTTTTATTTTTATATTTAGTTTAAGTTTTATACATTTTATGTGCTTTTCTCATTTTTATTGATTTCCATTTATCGATTTTCATTACTTGGTTTATTTATTTATATCCGTTTATTTTTAAAGTGATAGTTCACCCAAAAATGAAAATTACCCCATGATTTACTCACCCTCAAGCCATCCATCCTGTCATCCGCTGGAACGCCACTCTCTCGTGTATGCAGTACGTACGACAGTTAGTGCAATTTCGAGATTACAGTTTGTAAAGTTTTAAATATGGATATTTTTCTTACAAAAATGCATAGATTCACTTCAGAAGGCCTTTATTAACCCCCCGGAGCCGTGTGGAGCACTTTTTATGATGGATGGATGCACTTTTTTTGGGCTTCAAAATCTCGACCACCATTCACTACCATTATATAGCTTGGAAGAGCCAGGACATTTACTGTATGTATATATATATATATATATATATATATATATATATATATATATATATATATATATATATATATATATATATATATATATATATATATATATATATATATATATATATATATATATATATATATA
Organism: Sinocyclocheilus anshuiensis; assembly: GCF_001515605.1. NCBI lineage: Eukaryota > Metazoa > Chordata > Actinopteri > Cypriniformes > Cyprinidae > Sinocyclocheilus > Sinocyclocheilus anshuiensis. The sequence continues at coordinate 900,067 of NW_015542885.1, forward strand.
TATATATATATATATATAAGAAGAAAGTCATATACACTTAGGATGGCTTGAGGGTGAGTAAATCATGGGGTAATTTTCATTTTTGGGTGAACTATCCCTTTAATTTATTTTTATTACGATAAATAATAGTTTTAGTTTCAGTTAATGGTAACAGTACTAGCTAGTACTATATACCATGCTAATACTATGGTTATGGAATATGTACTTTGCTTGCTAATATAATGGTTTTTGTTTATCAAACTACCACGGTATTAGCATCTGTCTCCATCTCTGCCTGTACTTTTTTGTAAATGAAAAACTTGTATTTCTTTTTTAACTCTGTATGCTGTATTTTTTTATTTTATCCCTTTTCTCAGTTCACATCCAGCAAACGAGATGAACTGATAAGGAGGGAGGAGCATGGGGAATGGAAAATTAAGGAGAAAAGGTGCAGGATCAATTCAGATCCACATTTTATTACACTGGCTAAAATATTAGCACAGAATGAAAAAATATTGTGAAGTAGGGTGACTCATCCGCAGGTGACACAGTTCTGAGAGCTGCCGAGTTCTCTCAGCCATGCCTCTGTCATTAATGGGAAATATTTATATACTTTTCCCGTTTCTGAAATCACAGTGCATTGCATTTTACATAAGGCTGACAATAACTGTCAGAAAACTCATTATAGCACATATCGATGATTCATTACACCAGTGATCAGCAAGCGAGACTCAAACGCACTACATTAAGCCTTTATAGACGATCTATCTGACATACAGTACCAGCCCACACAAATCTAATCTATTACTCACCGCACAAGCGATCAGAAACAAGCAAATTAAAAATTAACACATATGTCGTCGAGAACACGCTAATGTGTGCGAGCGTGACCAAGTTGGTGATAAAAATCTGCCGTGATACGTTTTTTAGTGTGAGCGAGAGATTTTGAGTGAGGGAAAGAGAGCAGCTGGCATGCTGGAACATTGTGAAATGTGATGCTGAGACATAAATGCAGAGGTCCATGCTCTTATGTTTCTGTTCCTCTCTGTAGTGTTACTAAGCAACTCACAATCTCAGCCAGCATGAGAGGGATGAGGATGCTCTGGCAGAAAATACCTGTCATTGTGTGTGGCGTGTGTGTACTTTGTGCCTGCGTGTGGGTGTGCTTTGCTGTGAAGCAGGTATGTGCTGTACCTTACCAGGTCGATCTGATTGTGCGTTCTCATTGTACATGTGTCGCTGCTAGTATGTGCTGACAACGTGTTGAGACCCAGGCTGTGAGTGGGGTTGAGTGGGAGCGTGTTTTGGCACTATGTGCTGTACGAGGGTAGCAGCTCTCCAGTGTTGGTGCATGATGGGTAGCAGCCCTCTCAGTTGCTTCAGGGCTGGCTTAGATAGCAGAAAGTAGAGTGGCGGGTTCCAGCAAGGTGCCAGACAAATCAGAAGAATGGCAGACAGCGAGGTCACCTCCCACAGCAGAGATACCTCCGTACTTGACGCCGGCAATGGGGTGGAGGAGCTGGAGGCAGGGCTTGCGGGTGAGCTAACAGAATGAAGGGATGGCGATAAAACATTGACAAACTCCAGCACGTAATAAGGCAGCCAGCTGATGGCGAACACCAGCGTGGAGCCGATTAGAAGGGCCGTGGCTTTTTTATTGCGGTGGTCTGCGGCTAGAGTGCCCCGGCAGCGGTACAGGTGTGTGATGATGAGCCCGCAATGCAGGGCAATGCAGAGTAGAGGAGCCACGTAATACACCAGAAATGCAGGAACAAGGAAGCCCAGCCAGTGACCACGGCCCACCGACCACGTGCAGCCACTGTCAAACTGGATGTATGTGACTTTAGGTAGGGCCATAGCGATGGAAACCAGCCAGATAACAGCAACTGTGCCAGCTCTGTGGGACAAACAGAGAGACAGATACAGAGAATTCAATATATTTTATGCCTCTTCATATCCCTGATGGCATTACCATAGTACTTTGAAATAATGGTTTTGTGAATTAGTTAAAAAAATGTACTACTGTGGTATTTTGAATGTGTAAACACCATGGTAGTCAAAATTTATATATATTAAGATTAATATATATTTTGGATGTGCACATACACACCACCTTAATTTTTCTCTGGACATGAATTTCAGTTCCATTTCACAGTATTACCATCTGAAAATACAATCATTGTACCACAGTAGAGACACAGCACTTTTGTATTCATATACCAAAGGATTTAAATGGTATTCCAAGGCAATTTGTAATATTACCATAGTAAAATCATCATGATACATGTTCCAAGTCATGGTAATACACTCTTAAAAATAAAGGTGCTTCACGATGCCATAGAAGAACCTTTTGTCTAAATGGTTATAAAAAGAACCTTTAACATCTGAAGAACCTTTCTGTTTCACAAAAGGTTCTTTGTGGTGAAAGAAGGTTCTTCAGATTATAAAAAGGTAAGAAAGAGATGGTTCTTTAAAGAACCTTTGACTGAATGGTTCTTTGTGGAACCAAAAATGGTTCTTTTATGGCATCGCTTGAAGAAACTTTTGAAGCACCTTTATTTTTAAGACTGTACACGTTTTTGTAAATGAGAGTAACATTTATTTTTTATTATTACATTTATTAGCTACAGCATTAGAAACGCAGCAGTGACTGATTCAGTGAGTTCATTCAGTGAAGGATCCATCACACTGATTCAAATCATAACTTCTGGGTCTTTTTGGGTCTTGTATTTGTTTGGGACTTACGCTGTTTTTGATTCACTAAAGTATCGACTCATAAGCATCATGTTAGATCATAGAAACCATTAGCACCAATGGTCTCTATGATCTACTATCTACTATGATCTACTGTTTATGATGCTTTTGGGAAATGCAGCCCAGAGTGGTTAGTGCATCAACATCAAATTATCATATTTTCCAGTGATGGAATATTTGAAAGAAATAGGCCTATATAAAGAATTGAACTGAGAATCTGATCTGTAGGTGTTCAAGGTACTTAGATCAATACCATATTAAAGTGCCATGCTAGGTATTCCCAAGGTATTTCGAAGAAAATATAGTTTTTTCCCATCTCTGTAGCATGATACTTCCTATACTATTTATATAAAAAAATATATATTTATATAAAATATATAAAAGATTGATCCATTTCTTTCACAAATATAACTTTTTCCCCTTTTTACAAATGTCTTTCTTTAGCTCCTTCAGATACTCACACCTGAGCAGGGGTGGCGGGGGGCCGTGTTGAGGGAGCCACTATTCGATAACGCAGCACAGAGAGGGCAGCCAGGCTGAAGATGTCCACTCCAGCGGTGAGGGAGGTCATGAAGCTCAACAACACACAAACGCCTCCTCCCAGCTGCCAGTTCTGAGAGCTAGCGCTTAGTAGCACACATGGCAGGGTGAGTAGAGCACACAGATCAGCAAAGCTCAGGTTTAACAGGAGGACCGAGCTGGGCTTTGAACGACGCCGTGGGTTACGCATCAACACCAACCACATGAGCAGGTGACCTCCGACCCCTACCAGCAGGGAGAGGATGCTGACTAGAGGCAGCACCAGAGAAAAAGAGATGGTAGTGTTGGTGGAGACCGTGTTGAAGAGCAGGTTTACAATGGCAGGCATGATGGATTGTGTAGAAATCAGCCAATCTCTGGGATAGAAAAGAAAAGAATAGAAAGATGGAGATAAATAGATATAACAATAGCTTTTATGCAATCCATACATGATTAATAACCCACTCACATAAACACAAATGAAAAACAAATGAACAGAAATGCAAATCAGCCAATGTTACTAACATATCGCACATCTCAGTAAAAATAAACTTTGTAATACACTTAGCTATTACCTTAAATTACACTTTACGACAAAAATCCATCACACAGAACATAGAGCAATGGGAAGACATGATAACCAGCCCAATAAAATGTGCAAACAAGCAAAATACACCAATTAAATATGTGATATACATCTTAGCACGGACATTTGCAATTACACTGACCAATTACTCACAGAGGCAGTGACAGGAACATATTCCAAGCACAATTTTAAGCCCATGTTTCAACTTCCCCAACAGAACATCCATACGGCTATTAAACCTTGATGAACTTACAGAGTTCATTAAGAAACCTTCTAGCTCTGCATAGATTGAAAAAAAAAAGCTACAGATAAATTATCTTTGTCAGCAATGATAAAAACTGTATTTCATATCCTGGCAGTGGAATATTAATCTTATAATAAATACATATCTGATTCCAACCCTGTAAATCTGCTACAATTATTTAGACATATAAGTGAAATTCTGTTAGTAATACTATTTAAATTTGATGTAGCATTTGGTATGATAGACAGATAGGCTACACATATGTACACAGACAGACCGGCAGATTAGATAGATAGATAGATAGATAGATAGATAGATAGATAGATAGATAGTCTACATTTAATTGTCCTTGTCAAAAATTCAATACACAAGCTACAGTATGGAAGCAGATATGAAAAGGGCTGACAAAGGCAGAAGAGAAGAGAGAGGAAACACACAGCACTGAACACTGGAGAGAAAGAAAAAGTTACTTGATCAGGCATCAGTCTGGCAGTCTGTGGGCTCACTTCTGCTCATCTGCTCTGAGGCACAGCATCCCCTAATGCAGCCTGGTCCTGTGGTGGGTTCTCATGTCACTCATCGACTAACTATACATCATATTACATACACATATTTACAGTGGCCCCAAATAGTATTAGGACACTTAAGATACACTTGAAGTACTGTGAATTTAATATTATAAATATATAAGTGGTGTCTGCAAATATATGATGTTTAACCTTTTCTTTAAACTTTCTCATGCTCGTGAATATTAATTATGTGACATGGCATTTTCCCAATAATTCTAACTGATTACTACTCACCACTGCCAATGCTAGCTAGCAGCTTTTGCGTGGTCTTAAAGTTGTCAGTGTACAAGGTCAGCTATAATTCTTTTCTTTGCACTGCGGACAAGCAATGCAATGGAATTCATGCATTTTTAAGTGTGGCTTAAGTACTCAAATAATTTGTTTGGCCACTGAATAGACTAAATGCACACACACACACACACACACACACGAGAACAGAAAAAGGGTACACACCTGTACCTACATCTGACTCACTTTATTCATCCTCACACACACACACACCCCTGAAATTCTAATCTGCCTCATTAGGATATAACAACATTCATGTGCTGTTAAGGAGACTTTCAATGGAAAGAAACCAATTATGAGGCAGCGTTGAAAGGGCTGAGAGAGTGAAACAGGGAGCTAATTTACATATATAAATACTTCATGATGCTCCTTGGCCTCCTACTAACACCAAAACGCCACACACACAAACACAAAAAATGAAGAATATGCACACTCTCTCCCACACACTCTGACAGACTCATAATTATGATGTGAAACATTTAATTGTCCTTGTCAAAAATTCAATACACAAGCTACAGTATGGAAGCAGATATGAAAAGGGCTGACAAAGGCAGAAGAGAAGAGAGAGGAAACACACAGCACTGAACACTGGAGAGAAAGAAAAAGTTACTTGATCAGGCATCAGTCTGGCAGTCTGTGGGCTCACTTCTGCTCATCTGCTCTGAGGCACAGCATCCCCTAATGCAGCCACCCCCTTGACACACACAGTAAAAGTTTTCTTCCTGTAACAGTGATATTTCAGTGGACATTGCATGCCAACTTTATGCATCAAAAAATCTAAATATTATCTATATTCCTCTCTTCTCTTTAGGGTGAGGCAGGAGCTGAAGGTCCACCAGGTAAAACTGGACCAGTTGGCCCTCAAGGCCCTCCTGGAAAGCCTGGTCCTGAAGGTCTACGTGGAATCCCTGGTCCTGTGGTGGGTTCTCATGTCACTCATCGACTAACTATACATCATATTACATACACATATTTACAGTGGCCCCAAATAGTATTAGGACACTTAAGATACACTTGAAGTACTGTGAATTTAATATTATAAATATATAAGTGGTGTCTGCAAATATATGATGTTTAACCTTTTCTTTAAACTTTCTCATGCTCGTGAATATTAATTATGTGACATGGCATTTTCCCAATAATTCTAACTGATTACTACTCACCACTGCCAATGCTAGCTAGCAGCTTTTGCGTGGTCTTAAAGTTGTCAGTGTACAAGGTCAGCTATAATTCTTTTCTTTGCACTGCGGACAAGCAATGCAATGGAATTCATGCATTTTTAAGTGTGGCTTAAGTACTCAAATAATTTGTTTGGCCACTGACACACACACACACACACACACACACACACACACACACGAGAACAGAAAAAGGGTACACACCTGTACCTACATCTGACTCACTTTATTCATCCTCACACACACACACACCCCTGAAATTCTAATCTGCCTCATTAGGATATAACAACATTCATGTGCTGTTAAGGAGACTTTCAATGGAAAGAAACCAATTATGAGGCAGCGTTGAAAGGGCTGAGAGAGTGAAACAGGGAGCTAATTTACATATATAAATACTTCATGATGCTCCTTGGCCTCCTACTAACACCAAAACGCCACACACACAAACACAAAAAATGAAGAATATGCACACTCTCTCCCACACACTCTGACAGACTCATAATTATGATGTGAAACTGAGAAAATGTGTAATAAGTCGGTAAAGTTTCATGATTAGTTGGGAAACTTTGAGGCACAAGATACATGAATTGTTTACCTCTTTCTTGTCTCATAAACTTAAATAAACTTTTAAAAGCTGATCTTCCGGTCTGTACTGGTTTCGCGTGATTGCAGCCATCTGCTTGAGTTACTCACTTTTTTCACGGTTCAATTTGAACCACTTTGAGTGTGTGTCAGAGTGTGTGAAAGTTATGAGAAAGAATTTCAACTAGGGTAGTTGATTTTTGTGTGTGTATTGTGCACTTACACAACAGTACTATGGTATTATCACGTTTGGCATGCTAAATGCTCTGGAGTGACAGCTATATTTAACATGTTTACCATAGTTAATGTGTGATATATATATGATATATTTTACTATCGTAATCTTAAAATACCATGAAATCTGATACTAGTATGTTTACATGTGCAGTTATAATCGAACTAGCTGGGGTTTCTTTCTCTCTTCTTTTTTTATATAAAACAAGGGTTTTAGTAGTAAAAATATGCGTATTCGAATATTTGCAGAAATAAAAATTATGGCGCATTACATTCTTGCTTACCACCACAGCGTGTTGTGTAATGCATTAATGAATGTAATTAACAGATAATAAATGTGTATATTTGGTCCACACACAGCCCTTTGTTCCCTAATTGTGTCATATCATTTATGCAGCTGCCTGTAACGTCACTTCATTTACAGCCTCCCCCACTGCTGGTGTGAGTGGGTGTAGGTGCGTTTGTGTGTGTTAGAGAGGCCATTAATTAAATGATTTATGTATATTCTTACAATCCCCTGTGACTTGGCATGATTGTGTGAACTTGTGTGCTTTGCTAATGCATGTAAGACATATGAATGTAATGACTTATTATTGTCGCGCTTACATTTTAAACATAAGACAGATTGCTCCTTTGATCTGTGATGTTCCCCCATAGCAATCTGAACAGGTGGATATGTGTGTGTGTGTGTGTGTGTGTGTGTGTGATGGTGTGACGAGTTTGGAGCATGTCATCCACAGATGTTGGAAGTATGATTGGAAGTTAGTTTTTCTTGACAAACCTGGTCTGTTTAGTTTCAACTGTATTACACTGCCATTTTCATGCAGCACCCAGATAATAGAGCATCAGTCTTTACTGATCTGGTCTTTTATTATAAATGTAGTATTTTCTCAGTACTAAGAACCACTCCATATAACAATGCATCAATACAATGGGCAATCTGAGACTTTTCATATAAAAAAGACTTTCAAGCTCCAATGCCTGCCTATTAGAAATAACATCATAAATGAGATCTCAATTATCTCTCCTAGACGGCAAATTGAGACTTCTGCTCCTTAGATGTTTTCTTAAGAAAAGATCCTTGAAATCTCATGTGTTGCCTGTAGAGTTTCAGAGATCTCAACGATACCTCAAACTGTGCTTGGATTTCCTTTAATTTTCATAGTCTGCATTCAAAAGTCTGATATATTAAATATATATTTAAATACAATTAAATATTAACTCAAACATTTCTCAACAAATTCTTCAGACAGCAAATGATCTGAGCTGTGTTATATATATATATATATATATATATATATATGTTACATGTTATAGCTCTGTTCTCTTACTGTATATCAGGTATCGTCTCATGCTTGTTTTCCTATAGAATTTTAGGAGAAACCTCTGAGACAAAGTTGATACCCAAAATATAAGCAAGAACTCTATTGAGTCCACTGAGCATGAAGATCGTTATTTGACACCTGATGACACACACGATCTCTGTTTTGTTTGTTTGGGCAAAGAGCACGCACGCGATGTCCTTGAGGGGGCAATCCGCGTTCATTGCGAGCGTATTTTAATGAAAAGATCCGCTCTCGTTTGTCTCTCTTTTCGAGGAAAGGGCGGCAGCCGTCTGCTTCCCACGATTCAGGACCCGCCGCTGCTGAGGCACGGAAGGGAATGAGCTCGTGGGGATCGCAGGTGGATCTGGCCG
>NW_015542885.1:909419-913167 GCF_001515605.1 Sinocyclocheilus anshuiensis
AGAGCTGGGTGTGTTGCTCCCTCAGCTAAGTAAATTATTGCTAGCCGTTCCAGCATTGGAACATGCTGTAGGTCCGAGCTCCCCTCTCGTGTGAGAGTTGGGGAACGATATACCCACGCCGCCATGCTGAGGCCATGCCGCCCCCTCAGCTAGAGATTTACTGCTAGCCATTCCAGCTTTATATCTTAGATCGAGTTGGTGACTCTGAAACATATTGGGTTTGGTGTGCACCATTCCATCTATGAGCTGCTCTTTCAGAGTGCCACGAGAGCCCCTTAGAACGGTATCCTAAAATACGTGTTATGGTAAGTGTGCACGTGAAGGCTTTGTGCACTTTCTAAAATCCACATTGTGGTAAGTTCGCACGCTAGTTCTTTGTGTTATTTTCTAAAATCCTGTATGGTGAGGGCGTCACGCAGTTGCTTCGTGCCCTTTCTTGAGCTGGTTTAAGCCCCGTTCACCTTGGGCACCACTCCACTTAGGTATCCTAGGATACCTACTTTAACAGGGTGTGGCCACTAGAGGTCTGTTGAGTCCCTTGAAAGGGAATGTCTCAGGTTACTTATGTAACCATGGTTCCCTGAGTAGGGAACGAGACACTGCGTCCTCTAGGCTTCCTGCCATGCTTCGAACGCAAGCTTCAGACGAAGAAGTGAATGACGTTCTCCCGGCGCCTATTTATACTATAATCGCACCGGTAGTGATGTCATGGGCTGTCGCCGGCCAACGTGTTGTTGGTGTTTTTTCAATGTATGCTTCAGACACGGGTCACGACGAGGCGTCCCCCATAGCGACCCCTAGAGGTCGCAGTGTCTCGTTCCCTACTCAGGGAACCATGGTTACATAAGTAACCTGAGATGTTTTACTGTGTTGCTAATGCAATTTTCTTTTGAGACAGTCAAAGTAATTGAAATACCTATACTAAATATTGAGATAATGACTGATTGGTTGTACATTATCGTTCAATATACAGCCATTTACCAAATAGTTCAATAAATGCACATGAATTAATCATCTCAGATGAAATTATTTGATAATGTGAGGCCACAGAGTAAAAAAAAAAAAAAAACCCATTAAAACCACATTGTCGAGGAATAGTTGCCTGGGACAATGGTCAAATATACAGTTTAGATCTCATTAATTAAAAATATTTGACCATAGAATGCAACAACTGACCAGTAAGAATCAAGTATTCCAGAGAGAAGAAAATATTCATACCTTCTCATAATTGCAACTGATAGTGATTTCTAACTTCAAATTTGCCTTCAAAGAGGTAATTTAGTGAAATAAAAGCCTCATGATGTGATACGGTGGAATAAATAGACCATTCTCTTTAGAGCCAGTTTCTCACAGACATTTAAGCAGCAGTCGCAGGCAATAAATTCCTTAATCTCTGTTTGAAAATTACTTTTCCATTGCAAGGAGATGTTTGCTTGGCTTTGGGCTTCTACTGCCCTCCTGTGTCATTAAAAGGCAATAAGAAACCCGTTATGAGAAGTGGCATCTGGTTTCCACTTCTGTTTAACCTTCACTTGACTGAAAAACGGCTTTGAAATGCCATGCAGTATAATTGTTAAACTGCTAGTAATTGATCCATATACTGTTAATAATATTTTTTTTTCTTAAATTCACTTCCAATGCAATGTCATCTGCCCATAAAGATGATTTTAGTCAGGTTCCCAGTTTCAAAAATATATACCAAAACACACCATGGTATTACCACGTGGCGTACTATGTTAATACCACGTTATTTCCGAAGGATCATGTGACACTGGATGGTTTAAAATACATTAAAATAAAATTGCAGTAATATTTCACAATATTTCACAAAAGTGTTTTACCCTGTTAATACAATGTTTTTGGACTTGTAACATGATATTCTTGAAGTATCTTGTAGTATTATGTAAATATGCAATTTGGTAAATATTCATTAATATAGTAATAAAGTGTCATGGTATTGTTATCTGTCTAGGAAAGGCTAGTCACTGAGTAAAAAAGAACAACAGTAACTGTAATATTCAGTTTTTATTCAATCACATTTAGTAGAAAATAAAGCTCATTTAGGGCCAGCAAACTCTTAAACATTTATCCAGTTGCATAAACAATGCCTGATTAAGACAACAGTAATACTGCTAATGATATTGATCGAGTAGACAGAAAATGATAAGAATAAGTTAGTCGCACACTACAAAACTTAACGTGGGTAATGCCGGACATAAGAGGGAGAGGTACATCCACTGAATCGAATGAGAATTCAAGCAATGATTAGTGCAAATATTGGTTCTGTTTATATATTATACTTTACAAAATATCATTCTATGATTTTAAAGATAAATAGCAAAAAGTTCCTTTAAGTCAAAGATTGTCAGAAAACTCAGAGGGAGAGAGACGGAGAGAGAGTGAAATAAAGGAATCGTAGTTAAGTGCAGAAGGTTGAGGATGGTTAAGTAAAAGCAGGAGGGGATGCAAAACAACTCACTTGAGTAAGCAAGAATATGCTGAATATGTGTGGGTAAAATGACTATGAAATTGTCTGAGAGCCGAAAGCAAGAGTCTTTATGAATTCATCAAGGTGCAAATTCATCTGATCATATCTCTCCCTCTCTCTCCTCTCAGCATCACAATGACCCTCTGCTTTCACAGAGCTTTGGCTCAAATGGTTGTCATGATGCTTCAGCATTGCTTGGCTCCGAACTCTGATGACCTGCAGAGATAAACAGAGGAATAGAGAGAGAGAGAGAAAAAGAAGTGAATGATGGCCTACTTACGTAACCCGTTTACTAATCTGGCTTTGTTAAAGGTCAACCTAGAGCCATCTGTCTGTGGACACACAAACACGGACAGGTGCACGCTCGCACACTCACGATACATTCACATGTAATACTGGAAAGATTTCCTCTAATTATTGGAGCACTTTCCAGTCAGGCTATCCAATAAAACTGCTGGATGCTTCCAAGCAGCACATACACACACAAAACAGCACAGTACCAGGGAAATCCAAGGACTTATTTCGTTTCGGAGGGAGTCTAGGTTTTTTCACAGGGGGTTTGCGATCTGAGGATCTCTCCAGATCACAGCGGGCATCCTGCTCCATTCCTAGGGGATGAATACAGGGGGCACACAGAGGGAGGGATAGGATCACACAAGTAAGGATGAGTTGATGAAAGCATGCTAGAGCAGTATATGGTGAATGTGGACCCTCCTTGCATGCTCAAAATGGATTTGAAGTTTGTACCTGTGTCACACGAGTTTGCTTTCCTGTTTCGATGTGGTTTCATGGGACCTCCAGGGCTGCTTTTGACTTCATCACCTGAGCCAAAACAAACATCATATATTCTCTACATCAGGGTTTTTAAAACTTGGAAGTCACAGAAAAAGTGAAAATTTACAATCCAATCACTTAATATTATACTCAATACACGTAAGTGTAACATACGTGTGCACTTCCAATATTAAAAAAATATGTTAAAAAAAAAAAATTTTTGGCGTTCACCTTTTTTTTCCAAGTATTTTTCACATAATATATTACTATTTCATTCTGTTCTCTAAAAAGTGGTATAAAGTGTTAATGTCAGATATGCTGTGTAAGCATTTTTTTTGTTTTACACATACACACACACACACACACACACACACACATATATATATATATATATATATATATATATTTATATATATATATATATATACAAAGTATGCTGCACATTAGCATACTTTTAAAAAGAGAAATTATTATAGAAATAATATA
>NW_015542885.1:913197-926565 GCF_001515605.1 Sinocyclocheilus anshuiensis
TATATATATATACAAAGTATATATGATTATTAAACATGCTTTAGAAAATCTTCAGAAAGTTTATGAAACATTAAATGCAACTGCCAGTATCGCATTATAACATAATTGTTTTCTGAATTACCTTGAAGCAATGCAGAATCTACTGAAGCAGAATGAAACACAGGCTTTGCAGAGGTGGGCGGAGCAGCTGGTGGCTGATTCTCATTGGCCACGTCTTGTGGTGAGGAGCCAATGGGAGATGTGTGAGGTGAATAATAGCATGGCTGAAAAGAATTATATAATCAAAAGCTGTTTTAATGATACATGTTTCTACAAGAATAAAGACACACTCCTACTCACACACATCGACATTTTAAGTCACAGACAAAGATACTATGACCCAAACCTTTTCAGGGATGGGTGGAGTCTGTCCTTCTGGTTTTTGGTCTTCTCCACATCTCCTGTCTTCTTTTTCCTCATCCTTCTCCCTCAGTTCTCCAGAATCTTCAGTAGATTTCTCTGGGGACAGCATATGACCATGACTGTTGTTTATTTAGAAAATTATATAGTGTAAAATGCTTATTAAAACCAGTGGCGGCTCGTCGGGGGAGGCACAGCTTCCCCATAATTTTGAGGTGAAAATGGGAGGAGGACGATTTAATGTTAATAAAATTCACAATTCATTTCAGTTCATGTCTCAGAATGTGTATTTTTTGTTTGTAATTTCACAGTTGTAATACCATAACGTGAAAGCGCCGCTTTTCTATCGCGAATGTGCCGAATCTGCTGATGTAATTGCAACCGCTAATGATAGAGAAGGGTAGGGGGAGGCCGGGGGAGAGATGAGCTCTCGTGCCTCCGTTGGTAAAAAAAATTAGCCAATCACCATCGAGTGTTCAAAATTTAGGGAAAACAGCCTAAGCTGGATATAGGCTACAGCAGTCGGCTTAATTAAATGGCACAACAGCCAGCTCTTTTAACACATACTTTTAAGAAGGGATGGATGTTTGCTTCAAGTGATAGGCCAGGTAAGTGAAATTACATTATCTTGCTGTATGTATGTCGTTTTCTTTACGTTTTCTGACTAAAAGCAACCAAAAAGCAATTTTAAAGTGGTTAAGCAAATTATAATAATAATAATCGGCAGGGATCCTAGACCAATACAATTAGTGTGCCTCCTCTATTTTAAAACCCACGAGCCGCCACTGATTAAAACTAGCTAACAGATACAAACGATTCACTAAAATGAATGCCCAATGACAACTAATGACAAGTTATGCAGTACCAGAGCTCTCTTCCAGATGGCGCTGCCGTGTCTTAGCCAAGCTCGGCTTGGTACTCTGAGGCGGCGGTTCGGGTCTTTTTCTGGTTTCCAGCAGCTGAGGGTCCATTACACTGTCTGCCTTTTTCTGGCTGTCTGACTGTGATTCCTGTCTTCCTGATTCTGACTCTCTGTCTATAGATGGTGTGTGCCTTTTAGCAACGATATCTGAATGCCGGTCCATCTCATGCTCTCCGTATCCAATCTCTTCTGATGAGCCGAACACCTCACTGTAGTCAGGTGACTGCAGGGAACAGAGAGACAGAGGGTGAGAGACTGTGGTAAACGTGTCATTATGCTCATTAAATTCATATTTAATATGTTTTCAAATCGATCAAAAACAGGTGATGCTAACATGTTAATTACTATTGAAAACAATTCCTTCCCATGTTTGTTCTCAACACTACCTGCACCGTTTTGTGAATTAATAAATAAATATCACATAGTCTGTGTACCAGCGTTGGCCTAAATTCAATTTGCTTTGGCTTTGCTTTAACTTGTGATCTAGAACCTGAACTAACGTGGAATCTGAACACGGAATGTCGAATTGGAATTTGAACGACAAGCAGAGGAATTTACTGGATTGTAATTGAAAGAAATTCAACAGTCACACAAAAGTTTTCTGACTAGTCAGAAATAAGACATCATTTTACTACTCATGCCTTTAATCTGGTACACCCCTCCTCCCTTAAATTAGACTTTTCATTTTTTTAACAATTCAATATTGTCAAAACAACCACAGACATGAAAAGATAAAATTTTTTCCATAAAGCACAAAAAAATGTTCCACATTGATTTTAGATATTAAAATACTTTAAAATTAACTTAACTGAACAAAGTCCATGAAATCAAATAAAATTAATATTTAAATTTTGATATAATAAATATTATTTATTAAATATAATAACATATGCTGTGTATAAATTACATATGCATTTCTACAGGTGGCATTTCAAGTATTGATTATTAATATAAACTAATATTTCAGAAAATGGCCAAAGGAATAATAAGAATTTATTTGAATGTAATTTAATTCAAATTCAAATATGAATTATAATTCAGGATCCTGTTTGCAATCTCAATTCAAATTCAAATGAATTTCAAGAACCGAACTGGATTTTAAATTATGTCATGTGGTGAACTTTACCTTTCTCTGTGAGAAGCAAGAGGGGCTAATTCCCATCATTCCCGGCAGGGGTATACCCTGAACGGGCCTTCTTGAGAGCTGAGGGGTCCTCTGAACACCCGGCCCTACCAGTCTCCCATTGGTGCCCTCAGTGCCTAGGTCTAACCTCCCACGATCCTTTGGGTGTTGAATCCAGGAGTACACATTCTCAGTGGCAATACTGAGAGAGCATCTGATAAAAGGAAAATAAGATTAAGAGTTTGATTTATGTGGTCTGATTCATTGATGTAATACAATTTATATAATTATTTATTATATATACACTACCATTCAAAAGTTTGGTGTCAGTAAGATTTTTCTTTTAAGAAATTAATACTTTTATTCAGCAAAGACTCAAAATGACAATAAACACATTTATAATATTTCAAAAGATTTCTAATTCAAATAAATTCTATTCTTTTGAACTTTCTATTCATTAAAAAATGTTTCATGGTTTTTACATAAATATTAAGCAGCACAACTGTTTTCAACACTGATAATAATAAGAAATGTTTCTTGAGCATGAAATCAGCATATTAAAATAATTTCTGAAGGACTATGTGACACTGAAGACTGCGGTAATCTCTGCTGTAAAGTCAGCTTTGCCATCACAGGAATAAATTGCAATTTAAAATATACTAAAAAGCCGTTATTTTAAAATGTAATAACATTTCTGAACAGTAGTGTACTATAAATTGTTATATATTAAAATACGAATGACTCACTTAGTGCGACATTCCTCCCCACAGGCCCCACCCCTTCCTGTAGGGTCTGACTCCTGATATGATATGGTAGAGTTTCGGGTCTTCCTGAATCCAGAAAAAATTGACAGCACACTGCGTCTTTTCTTCCTCCTCAGAGCCTGAGCGTGATGGTGGGATGACAGCTGACTGCAGGACAGAAAGTCAGGGTGTCAGAGATAAGATAACGTCCACATTTTTAGCATGCCCATATGCCTTCAACCTTTAAAAAGTGAGCAAATGTGACACCCTCATTGTTAGAGTTCATTACTACACAGACAAGTTCAGTACGGAAGCACCTGTCTGGTAAAACTCTCTTGGTGTAGAAGTCAGGCAGTCCATCATCCAATAGAGATACTCCACCATTCTCCGAGCAGTGCTACAGGACGACAAGAGAAATAATGATGATGATAATGTGTGCTTTTGAGGTCTGGGAATGGAGTAGATAATCTCTCTAAATTTGTGTTAGTGGATGATGCTATCATGGTACTGTATCTTACCATCTGGTATTTGTTCATCTGTGTTATGTCGATGCATTAATTTGATCAAGAGACATTACAAAGACACAGCTTGCAGGCAGACCGATCAGAAGTGATTGAAAAGGAGACAGCCTTTAATGTTTGATGCTTTAATTCTGGAGACCCTGCAGAAAACATCTGTGTCTGTGTTCAGACAGATTTCTGAGAACAATCACGCTAACAAGAGAACGTGATTAAAATCACACCCCCTCTTCTCTTGTTAACATCTTGAATAGCTGTCGATTAATGGGTTTTTATTTGATATTTTGTATATTTTTGAAGAATACCTCATTTAGGATCCATAAATCAGTGCGATTTTGACTTAATTTACGACAAATCATGTTTAATTGCAGAATTCCCAAAGAAATATCACACTGCCATCACTCCTGAAGCAAATCAGAGAAGTTGCTGTTAACATGGAAACAAGAATCGTAGGAAAACACAGTGTCTCAATCAACTTACAGGTGCATCTCAATAAATTAGAATGTCGTGGAAAAGTTCATTTATTTCAGTAATTCAACTCAAATTGTGAAACTCGTGTATTAAATAAATTCAATGCAATAAATGAACTTTTCCACAACATTCTAATTTATTGAGATGCACCTGTATATATTGACGTATTTTTAAATATACTGCATACGTTGGAATATTTTGTAATAAACGTCCAATATATGGTACTGTATACTTACAGTTATATAGTTCTAATTATAAAATAGTGCTGCATGAAATACATTACTGATTTGATTCTATGAGGAGGATGAAAAGAAACAGATTCGGCTACTTTTTAAAAAAGAAAACAAAGTTTGTGAGTGTGTTTTTTTCTCTCTCTCTACGAATCCAGAACTGCTTCGTTCACTAGTCAAATGAATAATAGAAGCTACAAGGAGACTGCAGGGGTTACAAGCGATTCAACGACAACATGATAAGGGATGCCTCTGCAAATTTAAACACGACTATTTCTGCAGCAGATTTAATTACAGGTACAATAAGAGAATTCAGTTTGATTTGTCATTTTGTGACCTTTTTTATTTACCTTGTTTTTTATTTTAAAATGCTATATAAAGATATATAAAAATTAGTATTGGTGTGGCAATACTGGCAATGGTGCTGGTTCTTACTGTCTCAAAGGGAGCATGTGCAGTCCTGTGCCTTCGTGGTGGACGCGGTCTGACGTGGGTCACATGACGCAGAGGTGAACCTTGTGTGGGCAGGGTGGACAGACCTTCCCATGATGCTGAGCGTGAAAGGGGAGCAGATATCTGAGGAGTGGACACTAAAGGTGAAGAGTTGGGGTCATCACCTAGACCTGAAGGAGAGTGAAACACATCAAATTAATTATATGATATGCTGTTTAATTAATTGAATCAATCACAAATAATCATATACACTACATTACTGTGGCAGATAAAAGCACTGAATATACAACAAAGTCAATATATTATTTGATGTATTTATCAGTGCTATTTATAAAGGAATAGTTTATAGTAATAGTAATTTGTTGAAAATGTATACATCCTCAAGCCATCCAAAATGTGGATGAGTTTGTTTTTTCATCAGAACGGATAAAAAAAATTAAATAAAAATACATCAATTGCTCACCAATATATTCTCTTCAGTGAATGGGTGCCGTCAGAATTAAAGTCCAAACAGCTAATAAAAACATCACAGTAAAACGCAAATAATGTAACTAATCCATAAGCCATGTGTTTGTAATAAACAAATCCATCATTAAGATGTTTTTAACTTCAAACCATTGTTTTCGGCTAAAATATGGGTCCTCTATCCATTATATTACTTTCTCCAGTGAAAAAGTGGTCTCATCTGAATCAGGGGAAAAATATGCACAGATCAAGCACCGTTCACAAGCAAAAGCAGGGATGGGCTTTTTCACTGGAGGAAGCATTATTATGGATTATGGACTCATATTTTGGCCA
Source organism: Sinocyclocheilus anshuiensis (assembly GCF_001515605.1). Lineage (NCBI taxonomy): Eukaryota > Metazoa > Chordata > Actinopteri > Cypriniformes > Cyprinidae > Sinocyclocheilus > Sinocyclocheilus anshuiensis. The sequence goes on from NW_015542885.1 coordinate 918,855, forward strand.
GAAGCGAAAGTTTCAAGTTAAAATGCCTTAATGATAGTGTTTGTATCAGCTGTTTGAACTCTCATTCTGACGGCACTCATTCACTGCAGAGGATCCATCGGTGAGCGAGTGATGTAATGCTAAATTTCTCAAAAAAAAAATTCTCATGTAGAAACAAACTCATCTACATCTTAGATGGCCTGAGGGTGAGTAAATTTCCATCAAATTTTCATTTTTGAGTGAACTGTTCTGTAAATTGTTTAATTGTCATGGAGCAAAATTAAGTGTATGCATTTTTTTACTTTTTATTTGTATTTTTTTATTTTTACAATTAATTAAAAATTAAAAACACTAAATTAACATGATAAAATGACATACCTAATAAATGTTAAATAAGTTTTATAAATGAAATTGAGCTAAAAAATATGATATAAAGAATGAATGGGTTTTAACTGAAAAATTTATGCACAGTATAAGTATACATGACTTGAAAGCACTTGAATGAGTGTTCAACTAAAAAATGAATGATAGTCCTGGTTTCATCCTACATAACGTGCGTGTGACTCACTGAGTCTGTTGGACACGGGACGAATGCGTCTGGTCCTGGAGCTGCGTTTTTTAATGGCGATTGTGTCCTGTGTGCAGAACGATAGAAGTGACTGAGAACTGAGCAGATGACAAGACCGCTGAGTTACAAGAGATGACAGATACTGTGAATACCACCAAACACACAAATGAGTCAGTTGTGAGCGATTCACGTAACACACTCACTATGCTGATGCCAAAGTCATCCTCCACAACATCTAGTATGTCAGCATGTCTGTGTGTGCGCCTAGCTGTTCCCCCGTCTTCCAGCCGTCTCATCTGTGAAACCTGCCGGAGCTGTGATGATGAACAGATGCATGAGGAAGAGCGATGCTTGTGCACGTGTTCAGAATGTACAGACGAATGAAGAGAGAAATTCGTTTGTAGTACCAGGGTTTTGTGTGTGGCATAAAGCTCCTGTAGGATCTGGTCCACTATGGAGTTAGTGAGATATGAGACCACAGACAGCTTGACCTCCCTAAGAGTGAGAGAGATGGGAGACAGAAAAAAACATGTTAGAGCATGTTAAAACCATGCTGGGAGTTCCAAGTGTGAATACAGTGGCTACAGAAAAGTAGGTTTGTATTTCCATTAAAGACTTCATGATTTTGATCGACAGGTGCATCACACGGACCATTAGTTTGGACAAAAATTTAGATACACCCATGATACGAGGTGAATCAATATCAAGAAATAATCTAAATCAAGGGGTCTTTGAAGGATTTAAACTAATCTAAATAAAATAAATAATGTCAATTTATTCAACTAACCTAACCTAAGAGTAATACTAATAATACTAATAATATTTTAATTAGAGTTAGTTGACGTGGTTGCAAAGTTACATTACGTTAGTATAACGTTTAAAGTGGACTATTGAAAGTGAAGTGTAACCAAAAAGGGAAAATAAAATAAGCCTTTAATGTGTTGTTTGTTACATTATTTATACAGTGGGTATAGAAAAGAATCACCCCTTTAAAATAATGACATTTTGTTGCTTTGCAGCCTGTACATGATAGCGACCAATTGCATTCCGTGATATTACTGTAAAATCAGTCATGTGTTACACACATTTTAGTTACAGACTTTATCCAATTTCTTGAGTTTACACCAATATACCAAAAAGGCAAGCTCCACCACAGATTACACTAAGCGTGCAAAACCGTTTTGGAGATTTCTGTCATTACGCATTCAAGTAGACAGCTGTTTTGAAAGCTGCTGCCTGGGGCATTATAAAGATGGCCGCCGACTGAACTGACTTCAAAAAAGGACTTTGGTATAATTCTCAAAGTATTCATTTCAGAAACATCAACAACTCAACACCCTCCTTTCTTACTCCAGAGCTCTGTTGATGTCCTGAGCTGCTCTCTCCATCAGAGCAGTGCGGATGGACGAACGAGGGATGGACACTCGCTCAGAGATGGAGGAGAGGGGAGGAGAGAGACACTCCGCTGCGGCACAAGAAAGCGGACACAGCTCCCGGCACAGAGACACCATGGAGTCCACAATGACCTGCACAAATCAACCATCAGTCATCCATCACGCCTTTCAAGTCCATCAGAACAAGAAAGCAGATATAAATCAGGCTGAAGCACCTGTAGTTCTTTATCAGCTGCTTTGGCGAGTTCTCCAGCCAGAGAGTCCAGCCTCTGTCTCACCGGACCGTCCACTGACAGCACGTGGGCCAGTTCACACAGCGAGGGGTACAGCTAGAGGACAGTGCAGACATAATTCACACACCAGTCATGATCTCTCACACTCTCTCACTGACCGCTATGAGGATTCTGTTACATAAAACTCATGCAGGTGATTTGTCTTTAACCTTTAATGCTCGCTCATAAAAGCGATAGTAGTGGAGCTTGAAAGTTTCTTAAATTAATAAACAGAAAACACTTGAAATCAATAACTGAGTCACTCAAACATCTGCATTTAGCACACAGCACATAAATAACACCTGACTGAATATTACCATGTAGCCATCTGCATTGTATATTAAAAAGCATATGTTAAGCAAATATCAACATTATTGTGATTACAGACAAAAGGACTAAACAGGACTAAAATCTACTAGCAATGGTGTAAAGTAATATGTAGTATAGAATTTATGTAATTTAATATGCTGGTCAAAAGTTTATACATACTTGACTTCATGATCTTAAAAACCTTTTGTTTTAAATGTTAAATGTTATAAATCTGTGTTTACATTTTGCTATAAATACAAATTTGTTTTTTAGTAACTTTTTACAATATAGCTGAATTTGTTAACATTAGTTAATGCAATGAGCAATCCTTTTACAGCATTTATTAAACTAACAGTGTTACTTTCTACTTATGCTAATACATTTTAAATGTACATTTCAAGTTAAATTAACATTAGGGGATGTATTAAAGGACATGGATTAACAATGAACAATAGTATAATTTATAAATTAACATTTACCTACATTAATAAATCCTGAATGTTCAAAAAATGTTCATTGTAGTTCTTGACCCTTGTTGTAAACTATTATCTGAATAACTGTGAAATATTATTATAATTTATAATTGCTGCTTTCTATTTTAAAATGTAATTTATTCTTGTGATGACAAAGCTGAATTTTCAGCAGTCTTTACTCCAGTCTTTAGTGTCACACGTTTCTTCAGAAATCATTCTAACATGCTGATTTGGTGCTTAAGAAACATTTCTTATTACTATCAATATTGAAAAGAGTTGTGCTGTCCAGTATTTTTGTGGAAAGTGTGATACATTTTTTTGATAAATTGAAAGCTCAAAGAACAGCATTTATTTGAAAATCTTTTGTAACATTATAAATGTCTTTACTGTCATTTTTAATCAACTGAATGCATCCTTGCTGAATAAAAGTTCTATTTGTGTTTCATAGGTTTGATGACTACTGCTGTGTGGAAAACAGTAATAATAAATAAAAAATAAAGAAGAGAGGTTGTGCATTTGACAGGTAAATACACAAACACACTCACAGCTCGAGAGTTCCTGGCTTCCTTGAGGACCTGTCTGGCAGCCTGTAGCTCTTCCCCTTCACCTGTTCCTCTCAACACACACACCTGCTGCTGCACGCGCACACACAGACGCTCCATCACCTGGGACAGCAGCAGGACAGAAAGAAAGAGACAGAGAGAGAAAGCAAGCAAGCGAGAGCAACAGAGAGAAAAGAGAGAGTGAGATCTCTGTGTGAGTTTGATTCACATGCGTGTCATTTTTTTTAAGGTGAAAACTTTCTCTTATACTAGTTTGTGTAGAGACCAATATAAGCAATCCATTCACAGGTTAACCATCCAAAGAATGTAAACATGAACACTCTGTAATTGCAATTTAGATAAATGGGAATGCTAATTGATAGAATTCGTCTCTTCAGGTACGCTACTAATCAAAAGTTTGGGGGTCTGTAATATTTTTTTAAATGTTTTTGAAAGAAATCGCTCACCAAAGCTGCATTTATTTATTTGAAACAGTAATATTTTGAAATATTATTACAATTTAAAATAACTTTTCTATTTTAATATATTTAAATTTTCATCAGTTATTATTCCAGTCTTCAGTGTCACATGATCCTTCAGAAATCATTCTAATTTGCTGATCTGGTGCTCAAGAAAAATGTCTTACTATTATCAATGTTGAAAAAAGTTGTGCTGCTTAGTATTTTTGTGGAAACTGTGATACATTCTTTCAGGATTCTTTTATGAATAGAAAAAAACTGCATTTATTGAAATATAAATCAGATTTTTTCCTTGCCAAATAAAAGTATAAAGTGATTTAAAAAATCACTTTTGACCCAGAAATATGTCTCTGACACTTCAGGGACACTTCAGGGTTTTAGTTGAGTCCATTTTAAATCACATATTACAGGAAATGCATAGAAATAGCACTTGCAATTTAGCCACCAATGAAACTCAATTAATCCGAACTGGCAGAACTGAAATAGAACTGACCCAAACTCTGACCCATCACCAACATGAGGCAGTGGTCAGGAAGCGGTCTTTACCTGTTCTGCGGTACTAGTGACCAAGCCCTGATGCAACCGAAGTGCCTGTTTCTGAGAGAAACGCTGAGTCTGGTTATTCCTTAACAAAGCTCGCTGGATCTGAGAGAAACACAGGAAAGACAGAGAGAGGGAGAGAATATAATGAAAGTTAAATGTATTGTCTGCTGTGTCCCTCTCTCAGCGATGACCTTGTAAAAGTTTCACATCTCTGGGCTCATTAAACATGTGCATAAACATTTCACTGCCTTGGAACTGTTAATTTCAAAACAGCTGGACACACAGAGTTATGGATATTTAAAGGGGTCATATCATGGAAAAACAGATTTAGCTTGGTCTTTTGAAATAAATAAGTCCCATCTACTAATATATCCAAGGATGTAACCAAGTATTCATGATTGTGGGGACTAAGCTCACTGAAAACGAATATTGATTGACTTAATATTTAAGAGGGGTGTGTCATTATGAAAAAATTTGACTGCTAAATTCCGTGACTGACCAATCAGAATCAAGCATTCCAGAGAGCCGTGTAATAAGAGCACATTAACATATGACCACCCATATTAGCACATTAATGCCTGCACTCAAAGAAAAAAAAAGAAGAAAAAAGCCCGTTTAAAAATGTCTGTTCTAAGGAGATGGTAAACTGAATAAAATGTACTTTAAAAAGACTATTTAATATAAGGTACTGTTTAATATAATCAATGAAATTATATAAAAAGCAGGTTTTTAGGATTTTAGGTTTTTAGGTTAAGTTAGGAAAGCTAGTATGAATAGTATGTAGTACAGTGCATTCTCTATATATTTGTTGTGCCATTTCTGGCAACCGTGTCTCTGTATAGCATTTTGAACAATCCCAGCATTACAAAGAAGTGGCTGAAGTTTACCTTTACCAATGCCCTTATAATTTCAGCCTGACCTTAATAGTTTGTGAGTCATGTTTCACCGCAGATCTTTTTGTGAACTCATCACTTGTCATGTTGTGCAGGTTTTGTAAAGAGGCTGTTATTTAAGGGTTGGGCAGTGGCACTTAACTTGGACTCTACAGCAAACATACAATCCATAAGCTGTTCCTCTTCAGGAACTCGAGCTGCGTCGAAAACGCTAGGGGAACACCCTTCAGCGTGACGGGCTCTGAACCTCGTGTGTAATCAGACCAATAGATGGGTGAGACGTCACGGCGGGTGACGTAATGACCAGGAAGGAACTAGGGTTACATACGTAACCTGAGGCGTTATTCATTTCACCTAAAAAAGATGGTCAATCAGAAACACAGGTCGTATGCATAGAGGTCTTCAATGTACAGAAGCATAAAAGCCTGTTTATTTATATGGTTAAAGGGTAATGTTAAACTAAATGATGTCTGTTTTTGTGCAAAAATCTTGACTATCAATTATATGTGGAATAAAATAAAATATATAGCCTCTTCAAAATACATTTTGAAGCATTCTTACCTTGGTTAGTGCCTGTTCTGTCCTTTCAGGGGCGCTACGGTATGCTTGTGTGACATCACTGAGTGGGATAGGCATGTACTGCAGAGTGAAGTTACTGAGGAGAGAGCAGAAGACCATCAAGAAGCAGGATAAAGGTTTCCCCCAAACATCGCAACACAAAAGAGAAGAAAAAGTTCCAGGAAGCTGGAAAATGTTACACACCATCTATTTGTGTCACAGAAACAAGTTGTTTTTCTTGCTTTCATTCTATTTAACTTTTAACAGTGTAGTTTCTTTCAACACTTTTCAAAGCAATCTGCACTGAGAACAACTTTCTCACAATGATTACAGTCCACTGAATGCAAGTTCAAGTCTGCAAAAAAGTTTCTGCATTAAATAATATTAGTGTAGATCTCCAGGGATGAGAGGGGTTTCCAGAACAATGCTTTAATTGTGCATCACAGGCAGGTCAGAGAGGTGATGAAAGACTGTGCAATCACAGACAGCTTCATGTAGGCATGGACTGAAGTTCTTATTTTTTTCCAGTAACAGCATGCTGTGAATAAGTTTCCAAAGAGATGAGTGAGTCACTGCTCACATGGGTGAGTGTGCATGATATGAATGTGAGAGTGTGTGTGACCGTTTCGTATTATTTGATAGACTGGTAGGTTATAAAAAGACAGTGTGATAAAATCATAAAATTCAAGGGACATGTTTATCACCATATTTTCAAAAAATATCCATTTGCAAATTAGCTAAAACATTTCATTTTAAAAAAGGCAATTGCACAGGATGTAGAACGCCGTAAATTATGTGCGATCAGAATTTTGCAGAAATCTGCAAAGCTTTCTGTGGAAAAGTATATATCATTAGAAGATCTAGGGCCAAATTTAGCCAGCGCAAACCCTCTGTGAGATTTACTAAAGACATGCAGTGAAAAATTTGCATTGAAAAGAACATGGACAGTTAATTTTGCAACTGTCCTTGCTTCATATGAATTTGTAGGAGCTTCCCTTTTAGACGCAAAATTTATGGGAGGAGAGTATTAAATGAATAATGCAAGATGATTTACTAAGGTTTGCTGTTTGCAATTTAATTATATTTGCGCCATTATTAACGCCCCGCTTCATCCATTTTGCACCTGTGTTGTTAGTAGATTACCCACACCTAATTATCATCAACTTTGCTCATTTGTGACCATTTGTGACCCTCCACTAATTTGCGCTGCTCTTGGTAGACTGCATTGGTCATAATGGATATGATCTGGCTGCGTCTGTGTTCTTTCATTTGCACATTTTCATTAAATCACCCGCAGCATTTTCCACTCCCATCGGTGCTTTTATTGGTTTGCAGTCTCATGCTAATTCGCCCTGTTTAGTAAATCTGGCCCTAGTCCTTGACATGAAGTTAATAGTTGTCTTCTTGGTTAACAGGTACTATAATGTGCATGGGATGCTGTATGGACCGATCAGTATCTTGAACAATCTTTTTTGTAATTCATATTACAGTAAACCTGTTCTCCCTATGACAGAATACCTAAGTGTAGTGTTGATCTGCAGAGCTTTACTAAGCATCCTCGCTCCTGTGTCATAGAGCCCATTCCCGCTCAAATCCACCTTCTTCAGGCAGGCGTTGCTGCCGAGTGCGTTCACAAGCACCGTGCCCCTCGAACGCAGCCTGGAGTCAGCCAGAGACAAGCTCTGCAGGGACTGTCAGGAA
>NW_015542885.1:926608-928916 GCF_001515605.1 Sinocyclocheilus anshuiensis
CAGTGAGAGAGAGAGAGAGAGAGAGAGAGAGAGAGAGAGAGAGAGAGTGAGTATGTGTGTCTGAGTTTGCAATGTCTGTGATCTGTAAAAACAGTGCTTAATAATTCATCAAGCAAGGCGATATCTGCTGTGAGAGGACTATGTGCCCTGAAGGAGAGAGATTAGAAAGAAAGGAGAGAGAGTGAAGGAAGGACGGATGAATCACTAGTGCTGTAATACGCTCAGCAGAATGTTAGAAAGATTTTGTACTCTTTGTGTGTGTGAATCCAGAAAGTGTGTAAGGTGGGTACAGGAAACAAAGCGTTATGTCCATGTGTATGTGTGTGTGTGTGTGTGTGTGTGTGTGTGCACTTGTGAAACACTCACACACTCTTCCTCCTGCACAAGATGCACTAGTTTCTGCAGAACCTCATCCAGAACCCTGCAAGGACAGGAAATAGCAGGACTTACACACACACCTATAAACGCCATCAACTCCAAGATTAATGACACTTCACACACATCTCCCCAGTCCCTCCTCTGCCTCCCTGAGAGCCTCCTACTGTGTGCTCACATTCGGTTTGTGATTGCAGACGGTTTCACAGACATTTCTAACCTGCTTACCTCAACTGCCTGTCTCAGAGTGGATATTTGTTGTATCTGTTAATCTGTGTACTCTACGTAAGCTCTATCAACATCTACTCTATGTCATGATGTTGATTATAACAGAACATAATTTCTAATAATCCCTCAAATCTGTGAAAACAAACATGTGACGCTTGCAGTAATGCATTTAGAATGAAAGCCCAAAAGGGAAGCAGGCAGAAGCAAAACAATAAGTGCTTGAAAATTAAAACTGAAAATGGTATGGTAAAATTGTGTAATTGTGTATCTGGAAAGTTAAAGTCAACCTTTCAACTTGAGTTTAATGTTTTAAAAATTGATTACAAATAAACAAAATCCGATTTTGAGAAGTAGGAACATGGAAAGGAGCTGACCTAACAGCTGTAATGTACTGTTTACATGAATTAAACTCCACCCACAGGAATGACATCATTAACATATAATCAGAATAGAGCGAAACAGTGACTGCCCTTTTTTCAGCAGTTTTAATTCTGAAAATATTTTCTTATTTGTTTTCTCCATAGGGATTTCAAAGAGGTTTTCAATAAAGACCTATGAATCAAACAAACCAGCTCCAAGAAAATGCCAACATTTCAAACTTTGTTTTGAAGCAAAGAAATACTTGAAAATCAGAAAATGTCAATGTCAACTTAAAAAACTTTTTTTTTTTACCACAAATAACACCATGAATCACTGCAAACTGTTTTACAGTCATTTGTTAGTATAAAAGCAATTTATTTGGCATATTTTGAAAAATTTAAATGTAATTTAGTCAATGTTGAATTATCAATATTAATGTTATCAATGTGAATTATCAATGTTGCTTCTTAACAGTTTTGTGGAAAATTATATTGTTTTCTTTGATTAACAAAAAGTCGTTTGTAACATAAATGTCTTTACTGTCACTTTTGATCAATTTAAAAGGGTCATATGATGTGATTTCAAGTTTTCCATTCTCTTTGGAGTGTTACAAGCTGTTTGTGAATAGATAAGATCCCTAAAGTTGCAAAGACTAAAGTCTCAAACCCAAAGAGATATTCTTAATAAAAGTTAAGACTGGTCCACGCCCTCCTAAAACGCCTCGTTTAAACACGCCCCCCACATGTCTACGTCACTGTGTGGGAAGATTTGCATAACACTGCCCAAATGTTCACGCAAAGAAAGAAGGCGTAACTTTGTTGTTGCTGCCAATGCTGCCGCCATGTTGTAAAGACGCTGTGTGTTTCGTTGCGAAAGCGAAAATACTTTGTTTGGCCTTCCAAAAGAGGACATGACTAGAAATCAGTGGTTAAGTTGTATTTACAACACTGTTCCAGAACAGTTCAACCCAAATATTCAGATGTGTGCAGCACATTTTATGGAGAACTGTTTCCTGATCCTGGGAGAGTAGACTACAATGCCGGCTGATCTGACTCACAGACTGTAAGTATGTTTTCATTTAAAGAATTTGCCACTGATGATTCAAACGCGAGTTTTGAGCAGTGTAGAGTAGCGCTTGTTGTTTGTCATTTCTCAAATCACAAATGCAGACATGGTTTTATGTTTACGCTACGCGATGCAACGCAATGCGCAAAAAGACAGTATGAGTCATTATAATCTGTAATTATGTCCCCACTGGATGCAACAAATGCCTCGTTCATAATGAGTTTTAATGCTTTTGTCTCGTCGCTCCGGCCGGGACAAGGTATCACAATATGGCAAGGGT
>NW_015542885.1:929877-931807 GCF_001515605.1 Sinocyclocheilus anshuiensis
AAAACACCAGCAAATATAAAAAACAGCAGCAAATTAAGAAAACATCTTCTTGTTGTACATTTGCAGCATGTTTCTGTATTTGGTTCTGTTGTGAGTCTTTGCAGCACGTTTCTGTATTTGCAACGCATTTCTGTATTTGGTTGCACTGTGAGTATTTGCAGCGTGTGTGTTGTCAAACTGATATATGATGTATGAATGATATAGATATATATATATATATATATATATATATATATATATACACACACACACACACACACACAGTATATATATTTAAGCCTTATATATAAGAAGCCTTTGAGTACATAGAGACAGACTCAGTTATATATTTTGTTTGCTACAATTCTCTGATTGGTGGATGTTTCTTCTCAGGATTACATGTATTGTACTTCTGCATCTGGAATTTGTCTATTAAATATGATTTTTCTAAAATGTTATTGTAATTACGTTGACTGATGGCTTCAACAGAAACAAATACTATCGATTTATAACTTCAGAGCTCATTGTAGTTTTGCTTTTAACGTTTTATATTGTTAAAAATATATTTTCACCATCCTAGAAAACGTGTACCTTTTCAAATTGACAATTTAGACCATTTAGACAGCTGAAATAATATTTTTACTGTAGAAGTCATGTTAGTGCTTTGACAAAGAGTTTCACATTTCCCGTTTGCCTGCAAGGCTTCCATTGTAAGTGCACAACTGTAAACACATTTTTAGTTTTTTGGTAATTGACGGCATGACACAGATGCTGCTGACAGAGATTAAAGATGTATCGAACCTTTAAGCAAGGCACTTATCTTCAAACTGCTTCAGGCAGCCTGGCCCCGCAGTCTAAATGCTTGTTTGTAAGTCACTTTGGATACACGCTTCTGCCAAACAAATAAATGTATACATATATCACTGTCTGCTCTGTGATGTTTGTCTCTCTCAGTCCGGGAACAAGTACCTGCCCTTGATGTTAAAGTTCTTGCCCAGCAGCAGGTGTTTGAGGGACGGGTGTCCGGAGAAGGCAGGAATGACACAGAGGAGATCAGCATCCAGCCCTGAAATGAACACAGAAAAGTACAGGCAGAGTCAATAGCGAATGAAGCAAATGCAACTGAGGGGAAAAAACAGGCTGAAGGTCGGTGGGAGCAGACAAAAGCTTCCTTTAATTTATTCAGTTAGATGTCTCACCGTTGTCTGAGATGTCCAGTGTGCTGATGCAGGAGACTCTGGGGAACAGATCCTGTATTATCCCTGCTCCAGCAGACCTGAGCTGAGAGTCAGACGAAAGAAGAGAATGAAAAAGAGATGGGCACATGGGGTAGATAGAGAGAGTGAACACTCAAAGCCTCTAACATGTTTAATTTATACTAGCATGCACTCATATTCTTCCAATAGCTCAACTGAAAGAGCATGGTGCTAGCAACACCAAGGTCATAGGTTCGATTCACACGGAACTGATAAAATAGACCTTAATACATGGTTGTTTCTGCCAAATAAATACATTTTATGCATGTTCATATTTAAACTATGGATGCTTGTTTCTGCCAAGGGATAGAAAAAAAAATTAAAAAGGTAATTGCGACTTTTTAGAGTATCAACAATTAATACACAGTTCTGAGTTTTTATCTCACAATTCTGACTTTTTTTTCCTCGCAAATCAGAATTGTGAGATATAGACCCAGAATTGCGAGGTGTTAACTCACAATTCTGAGAAGAATAGTCCAAATTGTGAGATATAAACTTGCAATTACCGTTTTTATGTTTTTATTTTGTAGTGGGGACAAAAAACAGAATTGCGAGATGCAAAGATATATACGAGATACAGTGGTGTGAAAAAGTGTTGGCCCCCTTCCTGATTTCTTATTTTTTTGCATGTTTGTCACACTTTAATGTTTCAGATCATCAAACAAATTTAAATATTAGTCAAAGATAACACAAGT
>NW_015542885.1:932362-937714 GCF_001515605.1 Sinocyclocheilus anshuiensis
GATTTCTTGATTGCGAACAGGTGTGGCAGTAATCAGGCCTGGGTGTGGCTAGAGAAATTGAACTCAGGTGTGATAAACCACAGTTTTAACAGGGGGGCAAACACTTCTTCACACAGGGCCATGTAGTTTTGGATTTTGTTTTCCCTTAATAATAAAAACCTTCATTTAAAAACTGCATGTTGTGTTTACTTGTGTTATCTTTGACTAATATTTAAATTTGTTTGATGATCTGAAACATTAAAGTGTGACAAACATGCAAAAAAATAAGAAATCAGGAAGGGGGCCAACACTTTCACACCACTGTATATAACTATATATATTTCATTTTCTTAGGCTTCCATATTAAACAGCACTTTGGAATAGTTAGTTATTTTGAAACTGCTAGTTGTCACCTTTTTTTTTTGTTTTTGTTTTTTGAAGGTTACATACAGGCACATAAGGTATATTATGGATAAGATTGTTTTGCTATTCTAAAATAGCCCTAGCATTTTCGTCAAAAATAAAGTAGATCCAGAATGTCTCATCCATTACAAATAGCTTTGCACATTTATCACTTTTTACAGTGCATACTGGACAAAGCAGCAATTTTGGACTAGGATTTAGGATTTATTATTCCTTACTTTTACAAAATAATTTTGCAGCCAGAACTTTATAATAGTTATATCAAGAAAAGTATATCACTGAAAATGTTACAAAAAAGCTCCTAAACAGTTACACCGTTAATTTGAAGGAAAAACTATGTGGGGTAAGTTGTCACAGTGGAACCTGCCATTACATTTGATGCATTTGGCAGACGCTTTTATCCAAACCGACTTGCACTGCATTCAAGATACATATTCATATTTTTTTTTATCAAAATGTTTATTAGGCAAAATTAAAATAATTTATGAAACAACAAACATGTAAAAAGTAACACCCCCAAAAATGATAATTAATACATTTTATAAAATATAAATCCCTGACCTGAAACCAATATACAAAATATACTGATATAGAGAATAAGCATTTGTGTAAAAAACCTAGTTGCTCATACAAAGTTCTATATGTAATTATTTTCAAATCCACAGTTCAGAGATTTGTGGAAAGCAGCTCTTAAAATAGTTTATGATTTGATTTCCAATAATGAATAAAATGATTTTGTGAGGTCAAAATAAGGCAATGGAGGCCCCACAGAGATAAACACATTGCACTCTCAAAAGAAACCTTGAAAGGATTTCTGTCTGACTAATTCTGTAGCCAAGATATCTGTACACACAGTAGAGTGACCACAGGCTGAAGGATTGAGGCTAGAGCCAACAGAGAGAAAGACTCTGACAGACATTTATAGAGCTCAAGCCAGATTTAGGTCCACAATGGGGGGGGATGGAGTACCTCACAGCCGCTGATGTCCAGGTGTAGGTCAGTGATGTGAGGATTGGATGAAAGCCCAAGGAACAGAGCCCTGTGGAAGTGACAGTGAACAAACACAGGGACGTCGTCATTACTGACAGCATTACATGCCTCATTGAAGAGACTTAGCATTCTATTATGTGCTTCCATGGTTGATCTCCATAATAAATCAAATCAGAAAAGGTCTATATGGACACCGTCAAAGCGTTACGCAGGTCTTAAAGGATTAAGGGGAAAAGAGCTTAGAGATTAGTGCGACTCCTCTGGTGAGGGCCGGTGCTGTTGACAGAAGAGAGCTAAAATCAGGTGTTTAACTGGGTGTGACAGCCCGTCTTGCGCTCGGTTTGTGTTTGTGAGTCAGGAGGAGGTATGACCTTGTTTGAAATGCTTCATTTGAAAACATTCTGGCTTTCCCAAAATAGCAGCTGCTGCGTGATCATCTTGATGCTGACCTCAGTTAGGGGTGCAGAGCTCTAAAACTAGAAATGAATCCCCAGACAGTTCTTCTAGCAGGCTTTTAACACTTGAAATGGTTAACCCTTTAATGAATGCATCCAGACAGGGGGAAAAAAAAGGACGATTATTTGCAGTTTGTGTTTCCTTTGAAGAGCACAATAGTTTTCTTTTACGGACCCAACAGTTTATTTATTATGAGATGTCCATTTTATATTAATATATAATAAAAATAATAACAGCCTCGAATGATAATGACTGTTTAACTGAGCATGTTTTCCAGAAATCATTACTAAAACATTACACTTTTTGGGGGGATGTGGTTGATTCTGTTCAGCAAGCCCTTCAAATCTATATAAAACATTTTAAAAAATGTGCCTTTAAAAATTTACAAAAATGACTCCACATGTTCAGAGTGATTTCACGAAATCCGCAGTGATAACTAATGATTTTTGTGCTTAAAGAGATTTTGTTCACCCAAAAATGAAAGGCAAGGCAAGGCAAGGCACATTTTATTTATAGAGCACAAATTTAACACAACTGTAGTTGATCCAAAGTGCTTTACAATAAAAATAAATCAGAATTTTAAAAGAGAAAAAGAGGGTAGAAAAAAAGACCTAAATAGAGATAAAAACCAAGTATCAAAATCAATCAACATGTACAGTATATTCATAGAACACCAACTATTGAAAGTACATTCACAGCATCACTCGAATGCTAGAGAAACTTCTGTCAACATCTACACTCAGAAGATAATTTGAGAAATTTTTTTTTTCTTTGGCCGTACACTGGAAGTCAATGGTCACCAAAACGGTTTGGTTACCAGCATTCTTCAAAATATCTTCTTTTGTGTTCACCAAAAGAAAGAAAGGCATACAGGTTTGACAGAATTTTCATTTTTGGGTGAACTACAGTATCTCTTGAACATACAGTACCTAAATGGTAGAGATAATGAATTGATTCAGTTCAGTACAGAACAGTATGACTCACAATGTGCTTTACCAAATCCTGGGTTAACGTGACCTGGGTTATCATGTCATCTATCTGAAAACAGCTTAAACCAGCCTAATGTGGTTAACTTGTCTCCTAGAATGTGAAAAGCTGGTTTGTTGGATTTAGAGAGGTTTTGATCACTTGTGAATTGATCAGACTAAGAGACCACCTGGCTAACAGGCTAAGCGCCAGCTAGATCATGCTGGGAAACCAACTAAGCCAGATTAAACTAGCTAAGCCAGGGTTAAGTGCAGCACAAAAAGCCAAAACGGCGACTGGGCTCACCTCAGCACATCGGGAGGCATCTTCATAGATGCCAGACTGATGTGAGTGAGGCTGAATGCTGAACTGAAGAACTGACGGAAGGAAGGAAGTGTCTCTCTCACTTTCCTA
The DNA here is from genome assembly GCF_001515605.1 of Sinocyclocheilus anshuiensis. Classification (NCBI taxonomy): domain Eukaryota; kingdom Metazoa; phylum Chordata; class Actinopteri; order Cypriniformes; family Cyprinidae; genus Sinocyclocheilus; species Sinocyclocheilus anshuiensis. The sequence continues at coordinate 935,591 of NW_015542885.1, forward strand.
AAAGCGTGACAGACAAGAAGGGGAGACTTTTATCCATAACACATCATACCATACTTCACAAAGCCCTGAGCAATATGCCAGAACAAGGGCTCAAAAGGATACCCTCTGGCTTATTAGAAAAGAACTCGTTTGTATCTCTATAACGTGTTAAACATTTTAAAAACGTTCAACATTTTAACAAGTTGTCATTGGACCAAACAAACCATTATTTGGGTGAAACAGAACTAGATTGGGGAAAATGAGAAAAAGAGAGAGAGAGTGACAGTCAGTGAGGGATACTAGGGGGCTAAAAACATGACAGTTCATGATAACATTTTTGCGTTTGACAGTGACATTATCATTTAAGAGAGAGAGAGAGAGAGAGAGAGGGAAGAATGTGTGGTGTAAATGTGTTAACAAGAGCAGAGAGTGTTAAGGGAACATTCCCATTTAATATTCATGAGCTCTCTGTCTTATCAGCTCAAACAGAATTACATTGCTGTCTTCACATGGCACTGGCGTAACCAGATTCTCACACACACATGCCCACACACCTCACACGGAGGTGCCCATATGTGCAGTGGTTCTGTGTTTGGGTGTGCATGCTTCTGAGCACTTACGCTCACAAGTGCTCATAAAGCATATTAACATACTACTCTATAATATTGCTGCAGTATATACTATGTATACTGAGCACAATATGCAATGACAGGGCTCTAGACTCATTCTTCCCACCGGTTGTGCTGCATGGTGTGACTAACTTTCTTAGTTGGTCGCACCAGCACATGATTTGGGTGCACTTTGTTTTTTTGTTTTTTTGCTACAACATGGGATTAAACTGTGCATACTGATGAATAGTTTTTCCGTTATCATAGTTTATAGTTATATGGTAACAAATGTGGGATTAACATTCACTTTCACTTTTTAAGACTAAAACAAATGCTTCAAAGATGGATTCATTGTTATTCTTAATGAAAAGCACAACAACAATAAAACAGTAACCTACAATGACAAACTAGCTTATATAACATTTATTAACAAAAATGAATAAGACGAGGCATAGCATACACCACATGCTGTATTATATATCGACTAATAAACTACAGAAAAGTTTAGCAAACACTGTGGAATCAGTTTAATAAAATTAAAAGAAGCCTCTATAGTGTAACGTGAGGTAATCAGCAAAGACAACAGGCTTAAATTAAAAGAAGTCTTTTAATTGATTTTTACATTTCGTCTGAAAACCGAATCCTCTATCTGCCACCATTTCCTAAATAATAATAAAAAAAATTTATGTTGATCTCTTCTTGACTCAATATTTATCCCTCTGCAAATTCAAACCCAATTAAGAACAAACACATTTGCAGGAGATGCAAAGGATGAAGAAACCTTCCAATTTGAACAATAAGTTCAGCCAAAATTAGCCTCATTTTTCAGAGAGTTTCTCATAATGCCGTTAACGTGCCAAGAGGGGAGATGGAATTGCTGTTCGGGTTCAGAGGGAGTCAGACAGGAAGATGGATCATTGTATTTCTGTATTTCTCCTCAGCCTACATCTTCTTCTCGCATGCAGGCACATGCATGTTTACTTGCAATATCATAGACTTCTGTTGTAAAGCTAATTATAACTACTAGATTATTGTTAGAATAAAAAACATTGTTTACTTAATTTATGAGCTATTTTTCCAAATGTTTTGATTCAGCTCACTTTTGGAAACAATTTTGTCACACAAACATGTTTTCTTCTGATTCTGTTATAGTGGCTGTATTACCATCTGTGCAACATGCAGGTCCATCAGCTCTAGCTGATCACTCATGTCCCAGTTTAACTCATATTGTATCTCTGCAGGCACTCTTCCCTGCTGGGAAACCCATTTAAAACCAGCCTCTGATGGTAGCTGAATCCAGCTGGTACAAGTTGATCTTTTATGCTTACTAACAAGTCCAAGCTGGTCTAGATGGTTGATCAGAAAAAGTATGAGTAGACCTGATTTGTTTTACAGATTTGATTTGTTAGCTAGTCTAAGCTGGTTAGAGCTTTGACAAACCAGCTATCTCATTCTGCACAGAGTTATTTTAGTATCATTGAGATACTATTATAGTTTTTATTTTTATATTTTGTTTTCATTTTCATTTTAGTTAAAG
>NW_015542885.1:937886-1038937 GCF_001515605.1 Sinocyclocheilus anshuiensis
TATTATATATATATATATATATATATATATATATAATTTCAGTTTTAGCTATTTAAGTGCATCATGAAAATGAGAAATATTGTCTTGGCAACTTACTCAAATAAAATAAATTTAATGTTTATGATATTTTATTTCAGTTAAAATTTATTTTATTTCATTATTTAAGTAACAATTTTTTAATGGTTATAGATATATTTAAAAAAATATATCTGAACATTGTAAAAAAAAAACAATAATAATAAAACACAATATAGTTTCTTGAGAAGCAAAACAGCTTTTATTCTGTTTTAAGCATCAACCTCACTAAATTTTATTGACCGATTTATTTTTGATTTATTCTTAAGTAATTTGCATTTATCATAAGAAAACTAAACTTTATAGAAAGATATATTATCTGAAAATAAGTCTTAATATCTTTAGAAATAAACTTGCATCGCAAATAAATATCTGATGTCTTGATATTTTTACTGAAAAACAAGGCAAAATCCTGATTTAAAATGTTTTTCCACCGTGGGCACTTAAAGTTTGTGGTATAGCTTCGTGTTCATATAGTACTTTCCAGTAGTATTCAACTTTTTATCCTTAAACTCATAGAAAAAAGCAGTAGAAAAGTGCTTCCTGAGGAACTGACGTGTGATGATGTGTGTGGTTGAAGCAGGAAAGTTTAGCTCACCTGTGAGGCTGACTCAAACATGACATTATCATGCAAGAGCTCGTGGGAGGCAGTTTAGCTCACCTGTGAGAGAAGGAGTTTTTGGACAGGTTCAAGTAGGAGAGATCGGCACAGCAGCCCCGCAGCAGAGCTCCAAATAACTGAGAGGAAATGGAAAGAGGACACGGAAAACAGAGAGGAAAAAACAGAGAGCGAGGGAAGGAGAGTGGCAGCAAAAGAATGACGAACATTAGTATAATTCTGCAATTTAGGACCATTAAATGTGACAGAAATATCAATATGAAATCAGAGACAAATTGTTGTCTCGCATCCCGGATGCAATGACATAAATCATGGTGAGTAAAAAGCAGTCTGGCAATAACAAATTCAGAAGGATGAGACACACTGTCAACTCACAGAGTCTACGGTACAGTCAGTGCCTGACAGGTCCAAATGCACCAGGCAGTTCGGCTGTGCCAGGAACAGGTACAGATTCTACAATGAGGAAGAGTATTGAGGCTGTTAATAGTGATGTGTATGTGTGTATTGTGTTCGGTCCATGTACTTTTGGATCCATTCATTTTTCCTTTTTTAACCCAGAAATTAAATACGGAAAATGTGTTTTTTTTTTTTATTGAATAAGCAGACACAAACTCATTTTCATTATTCAAATTATTTCATAAAAAAATCATAAAAATGATACACAGCTTGTTTTTTTTTTATGTATATAAATGCTAAATTAAATTTCTAGCTTTTTAAGCGTCTCTATATATACGCTAAAAGCGTCCTCTAGCGCTACCGACTTGGCTACCGGTAACCCATTGCTTTATGAAAAACCTCTGGCGTCAATGTATGATATAGTCATTACATATTTAATTCTTTGCATTTTTAATCAGCTGTTTGTATCCAGGCACGGTTCTATGGGGGTGCTAGAGGTGCTAAGCACCCTCAAATGAAAGCAAGAGCACCCTCAGTTGAGGCTGTAAAAAAAAAATAGGATACTGGTGAAACACTCTAGTGCATATTTGAGTTTGCACTCTAGAGCGCTTCAAATATTTCTATTTACAGCGTGTTTTTGTAGCATTGCTCAATGTAGCCAATCACAGACATATCTGTTGATTTCTTGAACGCAGTGGCCAATCAGAGGTGCTTTAATTCAGAATCCACTCCCCGCTCAAAACGCTGCAGTTTTATTCAGTGCTGAATGATGCAAGCTCGCAAATCCTCTCATTATAACAAACAAAGTGTAGACATGATGTAAGTAAGATAATAATTGTGCAGTGTAAAGAGATTCATTGACTATAATGGAAATTTGTGAGATTCCGATAAACTGAAATGAGTGACAGCTTTTTAATTATTATAAAGGGAGCACTCTTTGCGTGCTTTCTTGGCTATAGTCCATTTAGAATTTGAATAAGTTTTGTTTTTCAGGGGATGGGGTGAAAATATGTCAAAATAGATGTGCATTAAAGGCACAATATGTAATTTTCGCCCCTAATTTTCGCGTATTCAAAATAAACAAATAGACAAAGGTGTAGTTTGATGACGCAGTGACTGAGTGTGGAATCATGGGAGTTGTCGTCTTCATCTCCACAGCCGATGCAATCTGACGGGACTCGGGCAGAAATCGATTTATTGACAATGATAGACAATGATTTATTAACGTAGTAGAAAGCAGGGTGAGGCTGAAAGACGTCAAAGCGAAACGAGGCCACTGAACGAGTGTGACACAGGGCTCGAAAGCAGCGGAGCTTTTATTATGCCACAGTCGACCGCTTCCGCTCCTTCCGGTCGTGCATATGTGGGGAAAAAAAGCAGCGCTGTTTTATCATACTAGATACGTTTGAAAGTTCTGTTATAATGCTACTCTGTGCGGTCATCACCGGTCTATTAAAACGCACAACATATTAAAGCGTGTTTGGTGTTTCCATATTTTCTACAAAACAAAACCAGAAATCAAGGGGTTATGACGTCATTTGCAGGCGACACAATGATCACTAGTTAAAATTGCTTATTTCTCTGGATTTAAACATTCTTCGAAAACATTTGGGATAAAGTAAGTACACAAATCAGCATAATATATAACACTGTTCTAGTGGTTTTTTGATATTTTAATTACATATTGTGCCTTTAAGGCTAGAGCACCCTCACTAATTTCAGAAGCACCCTCAGTGATTTGATTCTGGAATGGGGTCTGCCTGTATCTGGAGAAATTATATTTTTATATATTTGTTCTAAAACAGACCATTTCTAAACAACATATATGTATATTAAAGCATCATGTCCTCTCGGATCCCGTGACCCAGATAGCACACAAAATTATGTCAAAATTATACCCCAATATATAATTTCATAACATAACATATATTTTATATATATGAAATAAAAGTTCCCATACCCAGATTTGACATTTAAGGCTAATTGTTGAAAGCAATGTATAGTACAGTGTTAGTATAGTGAACGCATTTCTCTTGGACATCGCATTTCTATTCGCCCTTCATGAAGTTGGGACAGGATTCTGCAATGTCTATTTTTTTAAATCATACTTTAAATAGCCATTTATTATGTCTCTGCATTGTAGAGACGGTTCTAGTTCTCAATTGAACGTGGGGGAGAAGCATTACTTCTAATTTGGCCAAAGAAAATGTGTAAAATCAACATTTTTTCTGTGCATTTTGAAAATGTTTATAAAAGGTGCAAAAAAATCATTGTCGTGGCATTTTTCTTTTCCCAATAAAGGTATGGGACAAAAGGCTTTTGAATATTTATTTTCTTGCAAGAAAAGGTGACAGTCATACAGCCATTACAGTCATGGCTGCAGAGTGCGACCCCCAATAACACTCTGACTCAGTATTTATATCCTAATCAAACCAGGATGCTTCTATCTCATCCAATCATAATGCATATTCAACATATGTGTCCATTTATGGTATCCAACTATGTCCCCTAGATGTGTTTCTAAGCATTTAATGCAAATTGTTTTCTAAGAATCTAGGTATAAAATAGCATTTCTCGTCTCACACTTGTCTTGCACATACACACACACACACACACACACACACACACACATTAAATAGATTTCCTGTTATCTCTCAGCTCATCGAAAACTCAAGCATACTGAAGCAAACCGAAGCACTCAGAGACAGTCTAAAGCACACTCTTTAGTATAGTGAAGCAAATAATACTGATAATAATAATATTTCATATAGAAATAAAATTTCCTCAATCGTAAACAAAAATCTGAAAAGAAGTCAATATTTTACTTCTTCGCACAGCATTTTATGTGTACGGTTCTAATTTCAATTTTGGTTTTCATTTAAAAATACCACAACTGTTCTTTTTTTTCATCATGGTTAAAAAAGCAAAACAGAATGGAAGCAAAGCTACACGGACCGACCGTGTACCTGTCTCTGTGTGAGTTATTTTCAGCATCCAAGTGTTGGTCCTCACAAAGAAAAAAAAAAAACCTTGAGGTGCTACCTCATGGTCCCAATGATGAAGACAAAGCTTTATAATGGAACTATTATCATACTAATCTAAAATCTATATTTTGTGTCAATTATTGTTATGTAAAAAGAATATATATAGTATATATAGAAAATATATATTTTATTAATTAATATTTAATTATATATAAATATCCATATTCAATGCTGCTGTTCAACAGTTTTCCACATATATAAGTTATTGTGTTATTTAAATTCTAATGTTTTCAATTGTTTTTTGTTGTTGTTTTTTTAGGTTCTTTTACATGTTCAAATGTTGTTTAATACTAATAGCTTCATATTTAAATTCACAATGGTCCCAATGTACCTTCTTTTTTAATAATTGTTGTTTACGTTTAACCAGTTTAATTTATGAGTAGTTTGTAACTAGGGAAGCTACAGTTAAACTTAAGATTATTGCTTGCCAATATTGCGCTAACAGTTACACCACAACTTTAACTATAGTAAATAAACATAATATAGTAAAGAACACTAGAAGTAAAAGTGAGATAAAAGCAAGTTCTAACCGTTGCATCCTCTCCAGACAGAATCCCTGGGTTCTTACTCAGGTCCAGATGAAGAAGCGAGTTGGAGTAGTCATCACTGGAGCACAGGGCCTGAGAAAGAGACGTGACACCTGGGAAGAAAGACAAAGAAAGGCTGAATCACACAGGAAATTTAAAGTCCACTAGAGAAAATGCTTCTATTTTGCATGTTTTAAATAATACACTTTTTTTTCATTACAAATTAAATCTTCTGCATAGGAATTTGAGAGAAATAAAAAAAAATTAATAAAAAAAACTGATTGTCTCTAGGAATCATGTTCTCTAGGAAGATTTGAGAATGGCAAAACAAGCATGTTGAGCTTTAATGAAAGCAAAAAGATCTGATTGTTTGTACAAAGGAGTACAAACCAATGTCACAAATATACATATGTACAACATACGTTGACATTTCTTTTCAAATCCCTAACATTTCTTTGTATTTTCAGGTTTAAATGACATTTTCAATCATATATTTTCAATGTGGTCTCATACTTCTGAAATCCACTGTTTATGACCACTAAACCACAACAACATACACACGATGCTCTGTAAGCAGAGTGGATTTTCATTTTGTTTCTAAATACATGAAGAAAATGCTAGTGAATGCATTTTGTAGCGTGAGACAAAAAGACAGCTCAACTAACTCTGTTAGGTGGCAGCTTGCCAGTGAACTCAACCAGTATGCTTTCTCACCAGGGAGTAAGTAAAACATCCCATTGCACTCTAAAAGGAGGAATTTACTCATCAAAATGTTAACCACTGCAACCTTTCATGATCCAGTCGTCTTCGGTTTTGCTTTTATGGTAGCTGTAGTTCATTTTTTGATGCGTAAATTCTGTTTTTACTGCTGATAGGATGCTGATTTTACGTCATAGTTCGCTATAAATCCCAACTGGATGTGGCAGATGCCAAAATGAAACATCTCAATTTGAAATGAGTTGTATTCTCTGATGGCACAAGTTCATCTAAGTTCTGTATTCAAAGTTAAAACTTCTGCTTTAAAAATAAAGATTAATGATGGGAGCTATTTTGAGTGGATGTTGATTCATGGCTCGTGTTAGAAGGCTATCCTTCTATCCACTCGGTTTAAAACTGTATTGATTGAAAGAGAAAACCAGAGATTTCGCAAAGCCTGGAAGCAGCCAAGGATGCTGGTAATTGAGTCTGGGCTCTCCAAGAGAAGACTGGCTATTTGGTCACAACTCTGAAGCTCTAATGTCAGATGCAACTAATCTATCGATAATCTCACTGATTTAAGAGGGAACAGGAAGCTGATTCTAGATCAGTGGAGCGAGAGTCGATATTTTACAGCCTGAAATGCTACACAGAGATTGTGTAACAGAGTAAGCTAGATAGATCTGCTAGGTAAAAAAGTTTATATTTCAGTTTATTTTATATTTTAAGTTTAAGTATTTTAAGTTATTCTAAGCACACAAAAACTATCTTTGAGATAGAGTGCTCAATAAAAATATAATAATATTAATAAATATAATAAGTATAAAAATACATACTATATATGTGTGTATACATGTATAGTTTTATATTTGCATTATATATATATTGTTATATATTTTTAATTCATTTAAATATTTGACTTTTTTTTTTTTTCTAGAAAGTTATGGCGTCTACCAGCAAGGGCTAATTGGAAATATGATCTCACATGAACTTTGAAGGCTTCTACTTGTTCAGACTTCTAGTGAATGGTAATTGTGGGATAGTTGTTATAGACTTAACCAGCAGAGGACACTAAACCTCCAGGGACACATAGCTTCTGCACACACCCTTTGAAGAGAGCGACGTCTTGGAGAGGTTAAGTAGACGCAAGCCTTTACTGAGCCGACACACCTGCTGGATAAGGTTAGACACCCCTGTAAGGAAATACACATTCATAAACACATTAGATCAGTCATAGACCAATTCAAACACAGCATATTATCACATACCTTCAGACAAACACTGACGTTGTTGTAGTTACGTTCACAAATGCACACTTGTGATGTGACAAGCAATGACATGTGTCAGGCATGATGGCAGTCCGAAACTCTGACACTGATGCATATAGAGGGCATACCAGTTTTGGGGAAGCTGCTTTAACACCACAAGCTACTGACAAAAAAGTAGCTAATTATACTAAAGCCATTTAAAAGGAGAAGTATACATTTATAAATAAAATACACAACCACACACACTCACAGACAAGCAGACAGACACACACATATGTTGGGTTTCCATGTTTTATGGGGACATTACAAAGACGTAATGGTTTTTATCTATCCCCTTACCCCCCTTATAACTCTACCCCTAAACATACCCCTCACACAGAACTTTCTGCTATTTTAGATTTTCAAAAATCAGTTTATTATGTATGATTTATAAGATGTTTTCCACATGGGGACCAAAAAATGTCCCCACAAAGTCCAAATTTACTGGTATTACTATACATGTGAGGACATTTAGTCCACATAGTGTAGGGAATACCAGGACCAGGACTTTTTATACTTAAGTGATAGTAAAGCCATTTATAATGTTGATTTAATAAATGCTGTTCTTGAGAACTATGGGATATAATACAGCCGAATACCCTGTGAAGTTCACTTCATAGGGCACTACTGGTCGACTCAAATGTACTTCTATTTTTACACTATTTATAAATGTAAAAAATAAATGGTAGTGTTACTAATACTTGCCCCCCTAAACACTGTACACTACATACAAAATTACATAAAAACACACATTAGAAAAGCACTTTCTAAAAGAACCCATTTTCAAATCAGCAACAGATGCAACACAATAAGTCAGCAAAGCAGAGACAAGAAAGAAAAAAAAAACACCCACTCAAGAGACAGAAATAGCAGATGCACATGCTGATACAAAAAGTGTAAAAACAGACAAAGGCAGATAAATAGACAGAGAAGAGGGGAAGAGAGAGGTATAGTAGAAAAAGAGAGATTTTGATGCATGTACCTTGGTTGTCCAATGTATTGTGGGCCAAGTTAATGGAGTGTATGACTGATGCTGGGTTTTCTGACAGGGCAGTGGCCATTTTCTGTGGGAAATCTCTAAATGACAGAAAGAAAGTGAGTAGAAACGGAACCGCAATACAAAGCACTGCACCCTTGGACAGAGATGAAATATGGAGGCAAAGATGTGACAGGGGAATAAGACTGGGAACGGCATAAAGGGAAAAATGACAGTGACAGAACAAGAAACGAACTTTTAGATGAAAAGAAAGAGAGTAAAGTAGTCAGAGTGATGAATAACAGAAAGAGAGCAATAGAGAGATTTATAACTCACGCTTTAAGGCCCACGTTTTCTAGCGTGAGCTCCTCCAGACTGCCGGATTTACTGACAGAGTGCAGAATCTGTTCTACGACCTCTGAACTCTGTGTGTGAGAAAAAAAGAGAAAAGCACTAGAATTCGATTCTTCAAGAAGATTCACCATAATGACTGTAATCACAGATTTCAGACATGAATATCTATTTTTATATACACTAACGGTCAAAGGTATGGGATAGGCTGATTTGATCAAAAATACAGTAAAAACAGTACTATTGTGAAATATTAAAACAATTTATAATAACTGTTTTCTATTTAATACATTTAAACGTAATTTATTCCCATGATGGCAAAATTGCATTTTCAGCAGCCATTACTTCAGTTTTCAGTGTCACATAATCCTTCAGAAATCATTCTAATATGCTGATTTGGTGCGCAGTTACTGGTGCTCAATTATTAATAACGGTTCTTAATATTATCAATGTTGAAAAACGTTTTTGCTGTCAATATTTTTGTGCAAAATGTCATACATTCTTTAATGAAAAGAGTTTAAAAAGAACGGCATTTATTTAAAATAAATGATCAATTTTGATCAATTTAATGCATACTTGCCGAATAAAAGCATTCATTTATTCTTTTTAAAAATCTTACTTCAAACTTCAAACAAAATGCTGCAAAAACATTGATAATAATAAGAGATGATTCTTGAGAAAGCTTATGATTGCATTACGATCAAATTAGTTTCCAAAGCAGCATGTAGATACAACCCTGATAATACCACAGTACTATTTTTGTAAGTGAAACAAACAAAAACAAAACAGAACTTGTTGAGAAGGTCATAAAAGATATTTACAATGCGCAAGTCTTTGCAATAAAGTTTGGTGAACCATGAGTTATACGCCATGGCCGCCACAATCACCGCAAGGTCCCTGTGACAAAAAGAGAAACAGAAGAAAAAAAATCTAAACAAATTGTCTCAGTGAAGTGCTGCAACAACCAGAGGCGTTCTCACTTTTCTCATGCAAGCCCTCATAAGATTGCAAGCTCTCCTCAAGACTAAAATAGAGATGTTATTATTCAAGAAAAATGATAGATTCAGCAATAAATGCTCCCTGAGAGGAAAGCCAGGAGAGGAAGGGACGGGGACAGTGTGGATCGATGGGAAAACTGGTGCCAGGTCAGTGAATTACTCAGCGCAATGTGTCTATGATACAGCTTTTAAAGTTGGCCCTGAGCCTAAAACCTTTTTGCCTATTGCCAGAGTGGATCTTACTGCACTCAGATGGAGAATGGAGAAAAAGAAGGCGAGGGAAAGAAATGCAAAAGGGTTTCTCCTGTTGAGTACGGTTGATGGCTGTGTTCTCATTCTCGTTTCGACGCTGTAGTGAGACTGTAGGCAGTGTATACTCAGCTGTTCTCTCCTTCTAAATTAGTTTCTCTACTTCACCCGCTCATCTCTCTCCCTCTAGATGTTCTAATGGAACAAATGCTTAAAAATCAATGACATAACATCCTCAAGTCAGATACAGCATCTAGATCAGGGCTGTCCAAACTCGGTCCTGGAGGGCCGGTGTCCTGATCTAGATATTAGTCTAAGTGTGCCCGTTGGTGAAACAGTGAGAAACAAAAGAACAGCAGTTGAAATGCTCTGCATTATAAAGGCTTATTTGCTGATTCACTGTCTAAAACATTATTCTTTTGCAAATACTTGTTCTTGAAACTCTACCCTTCCTGTATATAAATATGCCAGTGACTACACTTACATGAACATAATTTTCTTATGAAAGACTATATTCTCCCTGTTGGAAAATCCAACTGAAGATGGCATATGGAATATGGTTGCTGGTATCCATCTAGTCTGAGCTAGTCATTAGCTAATCCAAGATGGTCATTAGCTGGTGCAAGCTGGAAGAATATCTTGTAAAAGCAACAAACCAGCTCAGTACCAGATGGTCATGGCAGTTTAATGTGGTCACGCTGGTTTTCAGTACATTGTAGTTGGTGATCCAACTAATAACCTACTTGCACCAGCTAATGACCTGCTACAGTACATATAATATAATATAATAAAAGTACTTATTTGGAATTTAAACGTCTCTACTCAAAAACTGCTACACAATTACTTCAGTCGCGATTAATCACACCTAACATTAAAGGGGTCATATGATGCGATTTCAAGTTTTCCTTTATCTTTGGAGTGTTACAAGCTCTTGGTGCATAAAGAAGATCTGTAAAGTTGAAAAGACTAAAAAGTGTGTTTGGGAAGTTGTCCACACCAAGTCTGAAGTGGAGGGACGACCAGAAATGTCCTTTCAGCTCTGCAGCAGGTAATATTGAAAGTACCAGCCATTCAACATTACAGTATAATTGAAAGCTATTAATTTTAACATTTATTAAGACTTAAAAAATAGCAAATTCTAATTTAAGTGAACTTAAAACAAACTTCACATAAACCCATTATAATAAATGTCATATTTAGCAACCTGTGCCCTTCAGCAAGTAGGAAATATACAGAAATTTAATAAAGTTATCAAACACTAAATTCTAACTTAAATATAGAAGAATCCTTAAAGCTCTTTTTTCTTTTGTTTCTTGATTAACAGACATCACAGCAGCTGGGTTATTAGGTTATATAGGCTGCTTTAAGAGCTGCCGCTGCTGAACATGATGCAGATCTGACACGCAACGTATTTTCTCACAACTCTTTACCATTTCTTACCCACTTCAGGTCTTAAAGTCTCTACTAATGAGCTGATGAGCTGAATCGGGCATGTTAGATGAGTTTTGAAAACCACTGCATTTCAGAGACGTGAGTCATATATAAATAATTACATACATGCACAGTTTTAAGGCAGCTTTAATCACCTTTTTGGTAACTTTATGACTTAACTGACGACATAACTACGACATTGCAGATCTGACACGCAACGTATTTTCTCACAACTCTTTACCTTTTCTGACCCACTTCAGGTCTTAAAGTCTCTACTAATGAGCTGATGAGTTGAATCGGGTGTGTAAGATGAGGGAGACAGTGTTGATGTGCTCCAGACCAAGACAGTTTTGAAAACCACTGCATTTCAGAGACATGTTCTTAATTGTGACTCATATATAACAAATACTTGCATACATGCACAGTTTTAAGGCAGCTTTAATCGCCTTTTTGGTAACTTCATGACTTAACTGACGACATAACTACGACATTGCATGCTCGTAGTTTCATTTGCGCTTTAATTTGGAATTATATACAATGCACTGCATATGTGCGTGCAATTAAAGAGCACGTGCTACGAGCACAGTATAATTGATGAATGGACAGGAACATTCATTTTTACTAGCATATGGCCTGACAACATCTCATCTGACCGCAGTTCACTGTTGTTCTACTGAAGCTCCCTCATCACCTGTACTGTTTCTGTGCTTGTTTTAATAGCGCCTGGTGCTGAGGCGAAGTTGGCGTGTGCGTCTGAAAAGTTTCCCGTTTTTTCCAAAGAAAGGTAGATTAATAAAATATTTTTAAAAAAGAATGTCATCTGCCTTATTCAGATTTCTAGAAACCAGTATATTGGCTTAATCAACTTGGTTCAAATGTTCACGTGATGCATTTGAAATATAGGCAAATTCCAATCAGAATTTTCACATGCATGTTAATGTGGTCAATGATTGAACTCAAAAGCCTTTGCTACATTACACCAATCGTCTGAAAGAGACTCAATAAAACCGCTCAAAACTGTATATCTAAAATGACAAGCACTTTGTCTTGTCAGGCAAAAGCTCTTTTTAAAATTCAAAAATGATCTTTAAGTGGCTGCACTCCCATAAGTTTCATCATGTGACTGCTGAAAAAAAATAAATTCTGCAGATAACTGGAACTTGCCTTGAGCAAAGTGCTCAATAAACCGTATCATTTCTCAGAGTCAGAGTATAAATTTTAAGTGCATTTCCTTTTTTATGTGTTAAAGGTGGCAGGGTTGTGTAGCTGAGTATGCGGAGTTGACGTCAATCTTCACAGCTCATATTCTGTATATACATGTAATCCTTTTTCAACAGGAAGAGAGTTAAGAACCAGCCTTCATACTTCAAACACAGACCAACATCAGCAGAAAATACAGAATCTGATCTGGAATCAGTTAAGGAACCTGACACCCATTGGACGGATGAAAAAAGACACAGCATGACTCAAACCGGGCAGGAAGTCAGCAGAGACGCCACAGGAAAGAGGCGAAATATATTATTACTGTGGCAGTTCAGCACACATTAAAAGCAGGCTGACATCAGATTGCTTGTGTCAATTATCATTCAAATCCCTGTCAATATGAAGCAATTAACGAAGCAAAGAGTTATCATTAGATTAATGCGTCCAAAATGAAGAAGCTTTTAAACCACCAAACTGTGGGATGTAGCGATAGCAATGGAACTGAAGGCTAGCAATTAGAGGTTGCAGATACAGAACAGATATGTACAGATGAGATGTAAATTTGTGGCTACCCGCTTTCCAGGTGACTGAAGTCCAACAGGTTAAACTCCCTGTTGTCCTGTGAATGATAGATGGTATCCACATCCTGAAAGAGCAAAAGAGAGGAAGAGAGAGAGAGAGACTCAAAAAGAGGAAGAAAACACATTTAGAATGCAATAAAAGCAGTGACATACAGAAATTGGGCTCTTCACTTGCTGAGGATATTTTTGTGGTCAGTAGGAAGCTCTTACCCACTGCACTTCCTCTTTACAGGTGATCCCATTGTAATCGCACAGAGCTGCATATGTCTCAGAAAAGCCCCCTGAAATGGGAGAAAGAGAAAGGGAGATTATGTGCCTAACAATCAAAAACTGTCCTACCTACGATTTTAGAGCACTTAAAGCCAAGAACTCTCTTCTTATCAAGATCTATTTTCGCTGCACACTACAGTGTTCTTGAGTTGGCTATACCATTTTTTTTCATATTCTTAACTAGAATTAATAAGTTCTTCATTGATTTCTGGTTTATTTAAAATACTAGTAAATACATTTATTTCTAAAAATTAAAGAATATAAAGTTACTTGTGGATTTTAAAGGAATAGTTCTTCCAAAAATGACCTCAGGCCAACCAAGATATAGATGAGTTTGCTTCTTCATCTGAACCAATTATAATTGGAGAAATTTACATCACTCGCTCACCAATGGATCCCCTGCAGTGAATGGGTGCCAGTCCAAACAGCTGATAAAAACATCACAATAATCCAGAAGTAATCGACACAACTTTTCAACTTCTGGCCAAAATACCAGTCCATATTCCATACTTCCTCCAGTGTAAAAATTAATCCCCTGTTGTCTTCTCACGTCAAAATCCACCAACATATTTGTTTAGAACTGTTTTGGACTGTTTATGTGGGTTTGTTTATTACAGTTAACTGATGAACTGGAGCAGTGTCAATTATGTGGGTTTTTGTGATGCTTTTATTAGCTGTTTGGACTCTCATTCTGACGGCACCCATTCACTGCAGAGGATCCATTGGTGAGCAAGTGATGTAATGCTAAATTTCTCCAATTCTGCTCCAACGAAGAAACAAACTCTACATCTTGGATGGCCTGAGGGTGAGTAAATTGTCAGCAAATTATCATTTTTGGGTGAACTATTCCTTTAAGACTCTTGTTGCAATAACAATTTACAACAGTAGTTCTCAACTCTAATGTTGGGGACCCACTAATCTGCACATTTTGGATGTCTTCCTTATTTAACACACCTGATTCAGATCATCAGGTAGTTAGGAGAGAGCTAGATGTTTTTGATTGGATAGTTTTTTGAATGGATAACACACGTGGACCACAGTCAATATGACACCTATGACACTATTTTAATAATATCTGTCAGGAAGTAGGGATATTTATGTGCTGTCTTCAAAAAACAAAAAGAGATTTAAAGTGTTTTCCTATGACATCAAGACTGTGAAACAAGACTGTTTTGTTTCTCATCTTTAAACATATAAAACAAGTCAAACACAAAGACTACTGTAAATTAGCACACTGCATCTCTCCCTGTCACCATATGAAGGGCACAGACTAATTTGCATAGTCTTTCTTATACTCACTATCACTGGTTGCTATTATGATTTTATTTTACTTGTAGCATTTTTACTTGATCTTTTGTATTATTCTTTTTGTTGTTTTCTTAATTTATGTATTTGGCACAGTGTATTTATTCAGTCCTTCACTGTCTACAGCTGCAGCTGCTGTGGCAAAACATATTTATAAAAAAATATAATTTGTCATAGCAAAGCACACCAAAACTGAGTTCATGGCATAAATTAAGTGCATACATTGAAAATATTCTATAAGACGACGACAGAGGTGTGAGGGGAGGTAAAGAGATTAGAGAGATTAATATCTGGTGTATAAAAAAAATATTTATGAGACTGTGTGGATGCATGAACTATATGTACTTATATTTCTCTCACCACATGCCCTTTGCGTCTCCACCGAACTCTCAGAGCTGGGAGAAAATTTCAGATTTCCGTCAGTAACATCTCCATCTGCGTGAAAGATGGAGGGGCTGAAAAAGAAGAGGGAGGGGGTAGAGGGGGATTCACAATGCATCAGAATCTCAGTTATTCTGACCCAGCATGTGAACACCTGGCCAAAGAGCTGAAACAGGAAAGAGAGCAAGAGAGTTGAACAATGAGACAGAAAAAGCTCGCTATTATGCATTGCACTAATCTCCTCCTGTCTGAATATGAGAAAATCTCTCAATTAACTGCTCAGCAGTACCTCACACCCCTGCTGCTCTAGCAGATACCGACTCCTATAGGCAGCATTATGGATTCTCCAAAAAACTACATTAGCACTATGAGATACAGTGCAAAGGCGACAGAAATCAAATTTGCATCTCTGTTCAGACTGTATAAGCACATATAGACTGCAACAGCGCTAGTCTCTGCCTTAGACATCATATTTGCTGACCGTCCGAGGCATATTGCAGCATATTGCATTGATTGGCTGTTTTTTTATACAATTTCCAAAAATAAGGGCACATAGGTTTCTTTTTTAGTCCAACTGTGAACAAAGATTTGTTTTAATGGAGAAAATGAAATAATAACTAACTATTTCAGGTTAATGAAAAAATATTCCGCATTAGTTAGCTAGATATCCATAAGGTATACTATATATTTTACTTTGCAATGTATAAATAATATAGCAAATTTTGGCAGCACTTTGTGAACTTAAACAGTTCACCTAGTTGTTCCAAACCTATATGAATTTCTTTCAGCTTTTGAACACAAAAAAAAAGATATTTTAAGAATGGTGGTAACCAAACAGTTGACGGTAGCCATAGACTTCCATAGTATGGAAAAGTCAATGGCTACCATCAACTGTTTGGTTACCCACATTATTCAAAATATCTTGTTGTGTGCAGTAGAAGAAAGAAACTCACACAGGTTTGGAACAAGTGGAGGGTGAGTAATCATTTTTGGGTGAACTATTCATTTACCAAAGATTTCATCATATCATGTACTTATAAACGGGAGTATTGGAATTTTATGCATATTATGTGAGGTTTCTTAACAAAAGTAAAGACTTTGTTATTGTTAAAGAGTTTTAAAAAATGGTATTGCAAACATTAGACCTTGTGAGCTTGTATTGTTGCTTGTTTTATGTCTGTATAATAATATAATATAATATAATATAATATAATAGTAATATAATAAAAGTACTTATTTGGAATTTAAACGTCTCTACACAAAAAATGCAACACAATTACTTCAGTAATTCTTTCAACAGCAGCCTATTATTGTGATATAATCTATTTTAAACAAACCTGCCCCTAAATGCAATGCAAATACAAAGCAAATTGTGATTGGTTGCTTTTTGTGTCAGTCAGACAGTTTACTCCTGTCTGAGTGGGCAGTTCTTCACCAGAATAAGCTGCAATGTGGACCTTTATGCTGTTCAGTCAAAGTCATGCTATGCGGGACCACAGTAAACCTATGGGGTTCTTGGGATTCTTACGTATAGATGGAGTTGTTGAAGATCCGAGAGAGAGCAAAGTTGATGTGGCTAATCAGCTGATCCAGGTGGTCATTAGACTGCAGCCTCAGGGAATATGTGGACTTATCTGTTTCTATGACAACCTGTGAAGTAAAGAACACGCTTTAGTGAAGCAAAAAGATGGAGAGAACGAGTGAAAGAAAAATCTGGCCACAATAACTAAAACATTGGAGCCCTGTAAACACTTTTCCTACTTGATTATCCGGGTGGGTGTTCATTGCCCGAATCTCCAGGAAGTTGAACGTTTGTTCCACCTGAGGTGAAAATGAGCATCTTGCTACATAAGTCATGCTAAACCAGATTACTGCAGTGCTTTGAGACGAAGCAGACAGGTGGTGCGTAATTGCTTACCGTACCTTGGTTGGTATCTTGGGGGCCATGAGGTACAGCCGCCATGTTGCCAAAACCTGAGAGGCAAAAGAGAGGATGAAAGCTCAATAAATAAAAGTGCAAGATTAAGTAGAAAGTGCAAGACAATGTTCAAAGAAATTATGGTTTAGGTTTCTCTGGAGAACAGCCTGTTCAACTGAACCTAAACGGACAGTAGACATTATATAAGTCATCAAGCAGTTTCTTAGGAACTTTAACATTACAGCATTTTGTCTTCTGAACTCTTTACTCATAAAGATAAAGATAAAACTACGGCACAACTGGGCTCTTGTTTGTTGAAATGTGAATTATGCAGCACAAATGTATTTTTATCCTACAGTATAAAGCCTACTGTATCATATTTGAAATGCACATTTCTACAGTCTCTTAAGATATAACATGATGAATACGTCACTGAAAAACCTGTTGTACACAATCTTCTACATGCCTTCTGTTGTCTGATTGATAGTTTATCATTTTTTAACAAGTAAAAGGCCCCCTTTAGGTCATGGTACATGTGGCTTTTTGCTGTGAAAATTTTACTGATTTTTATAAAGTAAAAGTAAAAATAACTTTTATATTATTAGTAATATTTTAAGATGAACACTTACTGGACTAAACAATTTAGATTTACTAAATTATGCATACACAAGTTTTTAGAAAAATCATGTTAAAATGTCAGTATGCAGGTTTACACTGTCACATATATGTTCTAAGTATTGATTTTTGTCTTCATTTTTGTCTTGACCTAGTTTCCCAGTGTGTGCGTGTGATTATCGTATTCAGTCCACCTGTTGTCTATTAATTAGCCTTTTAGTATTTATAGTCAGATGTTTCCTGAGTTCAGTGTCCTGTCTGAATGTCGTGTTTTGGATGTGTTGCAAACCTGTTTCTCTGTATTTCTTGTGTACGTTGGATTAAAGACTGTTTTGTTTGTTATTTCGTCATTATGAGCTCTGATTAGCCAGATTCCGTGACATACATCAGGCTTTTGCAGAACATTCATTTGTACATCTCTCCGTCATCATTGTATTGCATTATGTTTTGCTCCAACAATAAAAACTAAAGAGCTTTGACAATAAACTAATCATTTAAATATCACCTAACTTAAATATCATCTAAATTTAAATATCATGTTATTGGGAGATATAAAGTGACAACTGATATATATGAATTTTACGTAAGTAGTCTGCTATAATGTTATAAAGATCTCATTGATCTACATTACAAGAACTTTATCTTACCTTGGGGCTATATTAATATCTGCAACTGCACCAAATTGCATACTTTTGCTCAGTTTGGGCCTAAAATGTAGGTGTTTTTTCCTCCTTGAGAATGAGCTCCTATATCATACTATATGAGCTGTAAAAGCTTGATACTCAAAAAACATTTTTGTAAATCTAAAGGTTCAACAAACCTTTCCATTCCATTTAAAAAAATAGATTTCCTGACTATCATTTCATATATCAGGCTTTACAGCAGTGGTCTCAAACTCAATTCCTGGAGGGCCACAGCTCCAACCCTAATCAAACCGACCTGATACAGCTAATCAAGTCCTTCAGGATTATTAGAAACTTCCAAGCAGGTGTGAGTTGGAGCTGATTGGAGCTAAACTCTGCAGAGCTGTGGCCCTCCAGGAATTGAGTTTGAGACCACTGCTTTACAGAGCTAAGAAAATTCACAAAGGATTTTAATAATGATTCAGTGCTATAACAAAATTATGGAGAAACGGTGTACACTGGCCGCTTCTACGGGTGCTGTTGTTTATGGATTTCACATGTGTGCTGAAGCGCAGGCGAACAGCGTTACAGACAGATGAGTAGGCACAGAGAGGAAGAAATAAGGATTTGTGTGATGTCTGAGGATTACAGAAACATAAAAAGAAGGATTGTCCTATATTTTGAGAGCGAGTGTGTAAGTGTGTGAAATAGCATGGTCAGGTCTGGAGGAACTTCGTAATATCATTCATAATTTAAATTCTTCATTAGCATACTTCATTTAGGCCTTTATCACACCCCTCACACCAATCTCACCCTTCCTCATGATCTAAACCAGTGGATTTCAACCAAAGGGGCCAAGGCCCACTAGGGGACTGCAGGATGAATTAAAATAATTTAAATCAATATGTTATTATAAAAAATAATTAATATTAATGTTATATTATACAGGGGTCATTTGAATGCTGTAGTAGACAGTGCGGGCCTTTAAGTCAAAAAGGTTGAGAACTACTGATCTAAACATCAACCAATTTCCATCTTACTGCCCTTTTTTCCTCTCCAACATTCTTCTACTCGTCTCAAGATGTTCTTTGTCTGATCTACTATGTATATTCTCAAATTCTCTCTTCAATTCAACTCAAAAGATTCCTGTTTCCTCTGATTCAGTGCAGCCCCAACCACCTAGGCCCCCTGTTTTCATCATCCTCCTTCACTCATCTATTCTTTTTCTGCCCTGTCGCTTTCGATTCTTCAAGGCCTCCCTCCAATGTATTACTAATGGCACCCCACCAAGAAGAAGAAACAGAGAGATGAGATCCCAGATTTCTCTTTAATAAAGACTTCGTATAGGCTTTGATGGCAGGTATTCGTATAGGGTTTGATGGCGGCTGGGGTTGAATGTTGAAGTTTGGGCATTTTGTTTAAAGGAAGTTCTTGATGCTTTGTCAGATTTAACACAACCATAGATCATAAGATGACATTTTAGAGAGTGCACCTCAAAACTTAATAACAGGTCACAAAAACGTAGTTATATAAATACACTCCTCAAGAAAAAGAGATGATGTGAGAGAGACAGATAGAAGAAGGAAAAGTCAGTTTGAGAACCAGAAAGCGTCATCTACTCATCAAAGGCTTTATCCTCTGATTCAGTGCAGCCCCAACAACCTAGGCCCCCTGTTTTCATCATCCTCCTTCACTCATCTATTCTTTTTCTGCCCTGTCACTTTCGATTCTTCAAGGCCTCCCTCCAATGTATTACTAATGGCACCCCACCAAGAAGAAGAAACAGAGAGATGAGATCCCAGATTTCTCTTTAATAAAGACTTCGTATAGGCTTTGATGGCAGGTATTCGTATAGGGTTTGATGGCGGCTGGGGTTGAATGTTGAAGTTTGGGCATTTTGTTTAAAGGAAGTTCTTGATGCTTTGTCAGATTTAACACAACCATAGATCATAAGATGACATTTTAGAGAGTGCACCTCAAAACTTAATAACAGGTCACAAAAACGTAGTTATATAAATACACTCCTCAAGAAAAAGAGATGATGTGAGAGAGACAGATAGAAGAAGGAAAAGTCAGTTTGAGAACCAGAAAGCGTCATCTACTCATCAAAGGCTTTACTATCAAAGGAAGCAGACACAAAAGATCGGCACGTAAACAGCCACATTAATTATTAAAACCCACTGGGGTGTTTGGACTTGACCGAGTTTGCATGGATGGATGGAAGAGGGGGGACCCCTAATTAAGGAATGGATCAGAATACATCAAAGACTACCTAACACATTGCATGGGTGGGGACAGAGGCTGATCACATGGTAATGAATGCAGGAGTTAAGCTACGATGCGCATTACTCACCCTGCTGTCGAGCGTAGACAGAATATGGCATCCAGCATATAATGATATCAACATTAGTATTCATTATTGGATCTGAGCCCTGTTGAGCAAGCATCTTTGTTAGGAAAACTGCAGAAGACGGGGCCAAGCGAGGTCGGGTTTGTCTGCAACAACGTCCTCCAAGTAGGGGGTCAGAGTTCAGGTGGTTTGACTGAGACGGACACCCACCGCATTCACTTGTTAAGGTGCAAAAAAAAAACACTTTCATGCTGCAATCGCTGACGTGGAAGGTAGATGGGACGACTTCAGTCCATGGCTTTCATAGACCATTCGAGCCTGAGGAGATCAGACTGGTTCAACACTTGCCCTAAAAATCATCCACCACCTCTCAGTACCGACTTCAAAGAATGAGAGATATGAGAATGTGTGTGTGTGTGAGGGAGGAGAGGTTTGTGTGTGAAGAAGGGATAGGGTTTATATAGGGTTTATAAAGGGGTCATATGATGCTTTTTTAAAGATCATTATTTTGTGTGAAGAGATGAGAGGAATAAAGAGTGAGAAAGGAGGATATAAGGAAGGATGGATCAGGGCTGAAATGCAGTGTGCTCCAGATTCACTGATGATTAAAAGTCTTGGAATCAAAGCAGCTCTGTAACTAAAGCCCAGAGTGAGAGAACAAGAGAGGAAATAAAAGAGAGATGGAAAGACAAAGACAGAGAGGAGGGGCTAAAAGCTTTAGACCGGAGAAGGTATGTTACTTATGTAATTATCTGCATTGCAATCCTGTTCTTAATGAGTATTTTTGTCTTATTTTTTAGTTGAAGGGGTAGTTCACCCATTCATTTATCATTTACTCACCCTGGTGTTGTTCCATGGCCATATACCATACTTTATTTTCGGAACAACAAAAGGAGACTTAAAAAAATGTCCTGTTTGCGCTCGTCCTTATAATGGCAGCGAATAGTGACCAACATCAAGCTTAAAAAAAACAAAAGCATCAACAAATGGTCCCATGCGACACATGCTGTATATCACAACAGTTGGAGTAAACTGCTGTGCTAATTGAATTTCATGAATGCACAGTCGTGCACAGAAGACCAACAGCCAAGATCAGGATTTTTGTTAAATAATACATTATATGTGATGTGCTGTTCCAATCTAGAAGCGCTTTTCATTAACTGTAAGCCGTTCTATTCGCCGCGGGAGTATTTGTATTGTTTTTCACCAAAACCTATTGTATACCTTTTTCTAAAGCTTGGTGCTGCTCACTATCCACTGCCATTATATGGACTAGAGTTGGACTTCATATGAGTCTAATTTGTCTTACTGCACTAAGAATACTAAGTATAAATAAGTTAAAAACAAGTGGAAATGTGCAGCATCTTATGCATGCCTGTATTATGGATTTTTTTCATATTTTTTCTAAATCAGTGTTTTCCCAAGAAAATATCTAAACATCCTTAAAGCAAGATAAATTTAATTGAGAAGCAAGGTTGTGTAAGATAATAAGACTTACAACTTACAATAAATAATTATTCATAATAATAAATATTAATAATTATTATTAATACTTTTAACAATTTCATTTTATTACCATTGTTTTTTGGTGCGTCTGTGTAAAGCATAAACCTAAATAATTTTTTCATCATCAGATTTCATAATTTCCTTCATGTTTCTTGTAAAAGGAGACTCTAATATTTATTAAACCTGGTCAGGATTCATCCCCATACAAAACAGAATCAACAACTTTTAAGCCACTGCATCAACATGTCTCTGCATGGGGTGGGGGAAAGGATTTTGGCAGCTGGATTGCTTGCCATTGGATTTTGTTCCTCCCGTGTTTCTTATACAAGCAGTTTCTAATATTTATCAAACGGATGCTGGTTAAGATTCATCCACATACTTTTAAGCCACTACAAAAACATCTCTTACCATGGGGTGGTGGAACAGATTCCAGTAGCTGGATTTATTTATTTATTATTTTGTTATTATTTATTCATTTATTTACTGAAGTACAAAAATAAGCCTGGATTAAAGACAAAATTGACGCAAAAGTTTTGCTTGCTACAGTATAAGAATCTATATGCCAGAATTTCAAGGCAACATTCAGAATTCAAATTAAAATGTTTACTTCAAGTGCTTTCTTCTAAAAGTATGGCATAATGATACACACTTTTGAATGGAATCCACTCAATATATTATACAATTGTGCATCTCAAGTATATATTACAAGATAATTTGTGGTATTTTAAAAATACTCTCAGCTTTAGCTCATACTCTGCAGATAAACAAACCAAAAGGTATACTTTTCACACCATATTTACTAGGGATGTGCCGATACGATTATCGGTACCGAACGGTTCACGGGGCAAATTCCAAATGGAAGTGATCATCCCTATCCCCTTGGCGTTGGGACTTTGCAGTGAGCAGGGCATGTGCGTGCCATTATGTAGTCGTTTGGAATGCACTTGGCAAAGCGAGCGACATAATTTCCTCATTATCTTCAGCTGGCATGTTCCCGTGACGATGCAGCACGGTGTCCGTCAGAAGATGTTGCTGTTTTACTGTCATAAATGTCTTTTTTATTGTTGTTAGCATAACTGTTGCAAATAAACATACATTTTATATTTTAAAAAGTTGTTAAAATATGATATATAATATATAAAAACGAATATATGTAAAACTTTTTAAAATATAAAATGTTTTTTTTTTTTTCTCGTTTTTTTTTTTAAGCGAATCTGCTGACGGACACTGTGCTGCGTTGTCACAGGAACATGCCAGCTAAAGATAACGAGGAAATTACATCGCTCGCTTTGCCAAGTGCATTCCAAACGACTACATAATGGCACGCACGTGCCCTGCTCACTCCAAAGTCCCCACTCCAAGGAGATAGGAATGATCACTTCCATTTGGAATTTTCCCCGTGAACCGTTCAGAACCCATACTCGTATCGGCACATCCCTAATATTTACATTTAGTCATTTAGCAGACTCTTTTATCCAAAGCGACTTACAAATGAGGACAATAAAAGCATTTACTCTTTAAGAGTAAATTTTACTCATTCATTTTACTCTTAAAGTATTTACTCTTTATATATCTGACTACATCTCTCTTACTCTTCCTCCTTGGATGTGGATCCATTTGTCTCTTGCATCACATCCATCCAGACTGCAGTGCAATCCCCCATAGTCACTGCCTCTCAACATCTCCACAAGCTATCCTTGCACCGCAAACTTCTCCTTAAGCACCTCGTATCACATTACTCGTCTTTATCCTGCCACTACTAATCATAATGCAGCAGTTGTGCAACTTCTAAGATGCTTCTTAGACCAGAGAAAGCTCATTACCCTGAGCGATACACCCATAAACCTTGTTAGTTTTTATATTTAAAAATCTAATGTGAACTGATCAGCACATTAAAGGATTACTCTGGGTTAAGTACAAGTTAAGCTACTATACCAACATCAGCTGTAAACAATATATTTACAGTTATGCAGTTATAATGGAGGTCTATGTGACAACAAACAACAGCTGCCCCATAGACTTCCACTGTACAGTATGTGCACTTCTGTAAATATGATGTTAATAAAGTTTAACTGGTATTTAATACAGAGTGCTGCTTTAATAAAGATCATAAGTCACATGTAATATTTGACTATTTGACATGTAATAAAGTCACAAATGGAACATTCTTCTAAAATGTTTGATAGTGACTTTATCCTCTAAATGTTATGACTTTTTGCTCATAAAAGGTGTAATTATTCTTGAAGCATTACAACTTTATTCTCAAAATCACAGATTTTTATTATTATTTTAACATGGCACTAAAACATTCTCATATTATTTAGGTGCTGTGACTGCTCACTATTTCACAGTTTATAGTTTTTCACCATTTTAATGGCCAAACCTTTTTGCAAATTACTTCTGCAGTTTATATAAGACTTTAAGAGTTTATATATATTATATACGACTTAAAAATGTTATTATAAGTAGTTTTAGATGATTTGCAAGTCACACTGCATGGCAATACCAGCACTGTCAACTACCCAATAACAGTCATACACTTAAAAACAACACAAAATCTAGTGAGAAATATCCAATATCACTGCATCGGAACTTAAGCATGCCACTAGTCATTGCAGCTAGGAACCGTTCTGCATGAGTACGGTCCAGCAGATAGGGTGGTGGTGCGGACAGTCTCTATCTAAGGAAGTCTTCACGTCACTCACTGTGGCGATCACAGCCTTTAATTGGCCTATTATTCTACAGGAGAGGAAAAACTGAAGCAACAGACCGAGGTAAATAATTGAAGGGGAAAAAAGGCGACATTTGGGGCTTCAAAACAAGCAATCTCCTCTGCCACCCGCCCCCTCGCTAACTCTCTCTCCATTGCCCCCTCTCGTGAGCCTCTGCCTGGTGTGTTCCTGTTCACCAAGCCCAGCTTTTATCCCATCCCCTCTTCCAACATCACACCATCGCTTTCTGCTGTGGGTCCACAAAAATATATACTGTATCTGTGTGTGCGCACATAAAACTGTGTGATCTCTAAGTGAACGTGTACGAGAAAAAGTGTGTTTGAGCTATATTTTTTAGTGCCGTGCCCCAAGGCTTGAGCTGATGTCTTGCTGAGTACTCTACACAGCTGTATCGGGGCATGGATGTGCAGATGAGGGTGTGTTTGTAAGCTGGTACAGTTGGCATACCACCACACACACACACACACACACACACACACACACACACACAAAACCCCTTGGGGTAAAGGAGCAGCGAGTGACAGACCACAAGTAAATATCTCTACACAGTATCTGTATGTGTGTGTGTGTGTGTGTGTGTGTGTCTCAGTGTGTTTATGTGTACCCCCAAGCTCTCGTCATAGTGTCGGACCTACATTCAAATTTGCTTTGCTCTTTGGGCACAATTTCTAACCATCCACAATCATAAGCACATTACACTACTGAAAATGCTCTCTTAACATCAATCTGACAGAACAGAGAAGCAAGCCTGAGTAAAGCATATAATGTGAAGAACAGAACAATGACAGATAAAGAAAAAAGAGCTGTCTAAGACACAACGGAGAGGGGGAAGGGTGAAGAAGATGCTAATATAAATGGACAGAGTCAGAAAGAGGAAGAGGAACAAAGGCAGACTGGCAGGAGGGGTGAGGTTAAAGCGATAGTTCACCCAAAAATGACAGAATTCAGTCATCATTTACTTGTACATTCACGTTTAATGAATGGAAAAGAGAAGCAGGAACATTCTGCTAAACTTTTCCTTGTGTGTTCCACAGAAGACAGACAGGTTCCAAACAACATGTGAGTGAATATTGACTGAACTTTCATTTTTTGGGTGAACTATCCCTTTAAATACAATGATTTAACAATATAACAAGATTTTTCGAAGTTAAAGTCCCCCTGCAGTGACTAATTGTATCCATTAAAACTCATCTTTGATAATGAATCAAAATAACAGATTTAAATATTTTTTCCCATGAAAATAATTTCTTCAGGCCTTAAAATGGGTTGAATATAACTCTACACTCTTACCTCATTTAGTACACATAGGCCATATAAATATGCAAATTAGTAGATATTAAAATCACCAGATAGACATTTACACAACGTTATAAATAGATTTTCACCACAGGGGGTATTTAGTAAAATAAAATAAAAGATAATTGTAATACATTCTACAAGAAAATACTATTTCAGTCTTTCTACTTTAAAATTTCACGTTTAATTCAATGTGTTAGTTTATGATTTTTGTAATAATTTGTAAAATGCACAAGCAATTTCTGAGTCAAAATTGTTTCTACACCAAAATTAGAAAAGATCTCTCAAGGTTTGCGTCAGCATCAGTCCATTGACACTTAGCAGGAAATTAGTTTGATTCCTCACCTCGGTCACATCCTTCACTCTGTGTGTGTGTGTGTGTGTGTGTGTGTGTGTGTGTGTGTGTGTGTGTGAGCGACACGTCTATGTTTCACATTTTTAGAGACTGTTTTGCTACACTGCAGCTTTAAAGGGAACATGCTGAGCAGTGGTGTTAACCAATTTTGTCTTGAAGCATATTAAAAACACCAGACAAACAGTGTTAAAAATAGATTTTCACCACAGGGGGTATTTAGTAAAATAAAATAAAAGATAATTGTAATACATTCTACAAGAAAATACTATTTCAGTCTTTCTACTTTAAAATTTCACGTTTAATTCAATGTGTTAGTTTATGATTTTTGTAATAATTTGTAAAATGCACAAGCAATTTCTGAGTCAAAATTGTTTCTACACCAAAATTAGAAAAGATCTCTCAAGGTTTGCGTCAGCATCAGTCCATTGACACTTAGCAGGAAATTAGTTTGATTCCTCACCTCAGTCACCTCCTTCACTCTGTATGTGTGTGTGTTTGAAACCAATCTGGATGATTAATTTAGCTTTTGTGGCTCCAAACCCTGGCATTTCAAGTCTCCAGCTGCTTTCAATGGTCTTGAAGTGACAATCACACACACACACACACACACACATTGGCATTCGTATGCCACCTCTACTCTCACCATCCTTCATCTCGCACACACTCCTTCCAGAGTCGGTCGGTCCCTCTGACCCATCGAGACTCAGTGGCCACAGTAATGCTCACAGCTCGGCAGGGGTCTGGTCTCCAACGATTTCTGTTTGTGTGTGCGCACCATTGCGCGTACATTGCTTTTATCATTGATTCCACTGCCCATTCTCCAAATGGACTTGGCAAAAACAACCCAACCAGCAGGCAGTAAACACTGCACACCCCATTACAGAGGAGGAAAGGTTAAAGTCTTAGGCTCATTGTTTTCATTACTGCTGCATAATAGAAGCACAAAATAAAGGCACAGCGTGGATGCACGTTTACCCAATGCTGATGGGTTTTTAAAGGACTACTTCACTCAAAAAAATGAAAATTGGGACATCATTTCAAAACTCACCCTCATGTTGTTCCAAACCTGTATGACTTTCTTTCTTTTGTGGAACACTGTTTCAGAACAGGGGCTGAAGCTTACAGACTTTAGCAAGCACCAGGTTGCTTATATTCACAGTTAAGAGCTGAATGGTCTGAATGAGTCATTCACAAATCAAACTAATTCAGTTCTTGAGTTCAACACACTGATTCAAAGATCCAGTCACAGCTAACTAGAAGTGAAGATCACCAGTGAAGGACTTTTTTAATTTCTTAAATTGCCTTGCATTTCACTCTGTTCATGACTTCAGAAGAAGTGAGAAACATCTCTGTGATTCTTTTATGATGCTTTTGCAGTCTTTATTGAGGCCTGAAAGCTTCAGTTCTCTTTCATTGTAATTATATGGAAAATAAAGAATTACACTCCATACGGAAATGTAATATATGACACACACACATTTATATAGCCCTGTATCAAAAGTGATATTGCCATATATGATACCTGGTGAATATAAAGGTGAATATAAAAATGTGTACATAAAATGTGTATATGTACACATTAATAATATTTATATGATGATTTTTATATGGTATTATATGTAGCAACCATATATTATTTATATACAGTGGGTACGGAAAGTATTCAGACCCCCTTCTTTCCGTACCCACTGTATATTCAACATGAAAAATGTATTACACCAAAAATATATTACACATACATAAACAATCAAATATATTACATTTGCGTATGGGACCACTTGTCTTCCACTGAAGAATGAAAGTTTTGGAAAATTTGGAACGACTTGTTGGTAAATGATGACACAATTTTAATTTGCGTCAACTGTTCCTTTGAGGACATATGAAGTAGTGAAGTTAAATGTAGTGCCTTACCAGAATCCGATCTTCTGATTTGCCACTCTTGTTCTCTACTTTGATAGCGCTCACCAACTTGATTGATGTCTTGTCGATAACTCGTCTGATGCTCTCTGCAAAATAGAAAGTCGATGCATAAATGGCAGAAGAAACTCTATCTATCTCAACACATATTTTCACTGCACGTAGGGTCAGAAAATAACTGCTTTACACCCATATGCTTTATTTTTACACCTTTTCCACTTGTGTGGGTGGTCTTTCTGCATGCATACTGTACATATCAACACACAAATAAAAAGCACCTCAAGATGTCCTTCAAAGCAAAAGCAGAAAATAAATGAGAAAAGTCATTCTCTTTATCTGTTTTCTCACGTATATGACACTTGTGATCTAATTCCTGGAATATGCATTTTACACTTTTACCAAGAGGAAAGACTCAGAGAAGGAAGAGAAAGGCAAGCGAACAGAGGAAGGAATAAAAGAGGAAAGAGGGAGAGAAGGATCAGAGCGAGACAAACAGTTAATGCAGTCGCAATCAACATTAATCTGTGTAAGACCCAATCACGAGATCCAAGGCTTTCTGACTGATGCTAAGAACAGCAAATGGCCAAACTAGAGCACATGTTTCCATTACAGCGAGTCACGGGAGGATAAATAAATGGGTAAATGGGGTAGGGATATGTAAATGTGCACAAAGAAGAGTGAAAGAGAAGATGAAAAAAGAAAAAGAAAAAAAAATGTAATAAGTGATGGAGTGAGATTTAGATCAGATGAAAGAAATGGAGACTGAGAGAAAGAGAGATGGAGAGAGAGAGAGAGAGAGAGAGAGAGAGAGAGAGAGAGACCACACATTTGTGACTTCGCTCCCCTTTTTATTAGGGGAATCTAAAGGCTACTATTTTCTAGCAGCATAGAACGTCTTCAATCACTGTCATTCATATTGTGGTATAGGTGATCAGTCATGCCCACTATTCCCCCATTTCTTAACCTTTGCTAACTATTATTGTCATATCTAGTCGTATTTTTCATCTTTAAATAATGTTACCATTTTAATGTTTTATTTTTGTTAAATGTGCTCATTGCTAATTTCTCATTTTACACTGTACTTTTTATTTTAGCTGATTACGTCATTCTGAAATGCTACATTCTGACCGGTCAAATATTTATCATGTAATAACTTAAATGTAGCCTATATTTGTCCTACACTACACCAGTTTCATGTTTCTCACATCACTCTATAGCCTCTTTCTTCTCACATAATCCAATAATTTCAGCTCAAATCAATAATCCACATCCATTTATATATTTATTTAGCAGGAACCAGGCAGCCATTAAAAAAGCTTTGCATTGAGGTCCACATCACTTTGTTGTGGGATTATTTCGCAATGACGACCAACTGACTGTACATTATCCCATTTTATTGTCTTATTTGTTAATGCTACTTGTTTACTCTATTTTAATTTTACCTTTTTAACACATCAAGATTTTAGATAAAAGATTAATTAGCATGAATTCAGGCATATTGGTATTGACATGACTGTTGTCTAAAGTGGCCTAACTGTTCTGAATTTACCCTTAAGTATGTATAAGAAAGTGTATATTTAAGGTGTTGTGACTGGTCACCATTTTTGTTGACCTTCCAGCTTTTCCAAACGGAAAAATAATATTAAAATGCCAACCTATATGAGCTATTAGTAGGGCTGGACGATATGGCCAAAATTGATATCACGATATATTTCTTAATTTCGGTCGATACGATATAATTCCGATATCGATATGACCACTATTTATCTGAAATAGAAATCTTTTGTAACATTATAAATGCCTTTATCATCACTTTTGATCAATTTTAAGCATCCTTGCTAAAAAAAAGTATTAATTTCTTTCCCAAAAAAAATTATAAAAATTATACTGAATGGAATAGTGTATAATGTTACAAAAGCTTTTTATTTCAGATAAATGCTGATCTTTGGATCTTTCTATTCATCAAAGAACCCTGAAAAAATTTTTTACTCAACTGTTTTAAATATTGATAATCAGCAAATCAGCATATTAGAATGATTTCTGAAGGATCATGTGACACTGAAGACTGGAGTAATGATGCTGAAAATTTACCTATGTATGATCACAGGAATAAATTACATTTTAAAATCTATTCAAATAGAAAGCAATTTTAAATAGTAAAAATATTTCAACATTTTACTGTTTTTGCTGTACTTTGGATCAAATAAATGCAGACTTGGTGAGCAGAAGAGAATTCTTAAAAAAAAAAAACATTAAAAATCTTACTGTTCAAAAACTTTTGACTGGTAGTGTAGGCTGATTATTCTTATAGATTGAAACAAATGTGCTTCAGCCAGAAAAAAGGGTATGAAAAGTGCTCCGAGTCGCTCCGAATGCCACTTTCCCCTAGTTGATTATACTTATAAAAACTATACATTTAAAATATTTTATCCAGAGCCATCATCAGGGAAAGACAAACGGAAACATAGTCCCGGGCCCAAAGCAATGGGGGCCTATTACCGTCCCCTGGTATAGCCAACTGGTCCCAAAAATTTGGTCCTGTACCCTTTAAATTAAAGTGACAACCCCTGATATTATCATAACAGTATATGTATTGGCACTTTACAAAAAATGGTAACACTTTACTTCAAGGGGTGTGCATAAGACTGACATGGCACCTTCATATTCATGACATGACACATGTCATGAATATGAGGGAGGTTTTATGCATGTTTATGACAACTGTCATTAAGTGTCATTCGCTCAGTTATGTCATTTTTAATGCAAATATGACATTATTTGACCTAACCCTACCCCTACCCTTACCCCTAACCATAGCCCATAACAAAGACATCTCAAACAATGTCATCTTTGCATTAAAAATTACATAACTGAGCGAATGACACTTAATGACAGTTGTCATAAACGCATAAAAAACCTTCATATTCATGACATGTGTCATGTCATGATTATGCAGGTGTCATGTCATGATTATGAAGGTGTCATGTCAGTCTTATGCACACCCCTTCAAGTAAAGTGTAACCCAAAAAACTTATACATGGTAAGGTTAAGTTAACCAGTTAACAAGTTATCATTTCTAGCATTGCTTTTCCCCCCCGGTGCACTAAATGGAAATTGAAATAGAGAGCGCGAGGACAGTAAATACTGGGTTAGTAATAGGGATTAATTACCAAAGGAAGATAATAATGTGTTAAGGTAATTAACAGTGAGAGCGCTCCAAATGTCAAACTGCCAGTGTGTGTTTAGTGTGTCATTGTGTGAGGGCGCATCACCGTGCTCAAAGATGACGGCCTCTATGATGAGTATGTGTGTTCAGTTAGCCCTAGACACACATAATGAATGTGACTGAAGTGCATCAGCCTCTCCGTGAAATCGCGTCAGCAGGGATACGCAAATGTGTAAAGAACTGAAAGTAACTCATATCCGAGACATATCAAAGGAAGAACAGCATCATGCGCGCACACACACACACACACACACACAACTACCTACACAGTGCAGGTAAACGCAACAGACACAAGCACGTTCATGAAACCAACTGATCGATTTGCACAAATTTAGTCTTTTTGAAGATGGACACGAAGTGACCGTTATTAAAGCGACCATAAGCACACATGCTCACACGCAAAATGATTTGTTTTTCTACCGTTAAGCACATCCAGTCTGTATGTGAAATCCTTACATCTCCACAAATCTGTCACCTTATCAAACATTCAGCGCTGTGAGGATTTTAAACCACTAAAACACAAAGCACCGGCCGCGAGCGGGGACGCGCTTAACAAATCCCATGGTGCGCGTGTCGAATGTCGGATAGGAAGAGGAAAAAAGAGCGATTGGATTTACTCACCTGTCATTTCCCGACTCACGGTGAGAAAAGCAGTCGCGACGGTGTCTTTGGATGCCATGACGTCCAGCGACCTCTCCTCTTCCTTTCCTTATCAAGCAGGAGCAGCTATAATGCTCGCTCGCTCTCAGCCAATGCCTATAAACATATCATACTGAACAGAGCCAGCGAGGGGAGGAGGAGGAGGGCATGAGAGAGGAGTTCACACACAAGTGTGTCTATGTAAAGCGATGAATTGATGCAAATGCAAGGTCTGTGCCTGGATGAGAACATGACTCAAGTCATGTTTCCACTCTTTCATCTTTTTGACTCATATTCAGTATATTTAAGTGTAGGCCTATGACACAGATAGATAGATAGATAGATAGACCCTTGTGAAGTATATTTAAGTGTATGACACAGATAGATAGATAGATAGATAGACAGACTGACTGACAGACAGACAGACAGACAGACAGACAGACAGACAGACAGATAGATAGATAGATAGATAGACCCTTGTGAAAACGAAGTGCGTTTAATTGTATTGAATGTGCACTTGTAGTGTACTTTACATTTTAAAAGTATATTTAAAAAAACTAGTGTTTTTAGATAATATTAATGAAATAAAAGGCTACTTAAGTGTACCTAAAGAAAGTACACTTTCAGGAATGTTTTTAACACACGTACTTTTTTAAGTGCACGTTGTAATAAATGTCAAATTTAAAAATGTTTTACTTTAAAGTAAATTTTAAATCATGTTTTAATATTTTGTCATGCTTTAAAGGTTGACTTAACTATTATCAAGCATGTGAAGTACTTGATTATAATTTTAATTCATATAACATTTAAAGATAATACATTTTAAATGTACTAAATTGCAACTTTTTCAATACAAATGTTTAATTACAAATATATTTAAATAATACATTTAAAGCATTACTTTGTCCACACTTAAGCATATTCTTTTAAAAGTATGCTCAAGTCTACTTTTTTTTTCTTTTCTTTTTTTTACAAGGGGATAGGCTTAGAGACTAATAAATATGCTAGTGTGCTCTTAAATATTGATGAAATTCACTTTTAGCAGATACACCGAACACATTTAAAATGTACAGTCTTTCTCTCCTGGGAAAACAGACCAAAAATACTGATGACTCACCCTGCACTAGACAAATTATTGTCCAATCAAATGCTCCCTAGAATGAGTAAGTCCCTCCCCCAAGACCACTTGCAACTGACTAGCAACTAAAGGCTTTAGGGCTAATAAAAAATAAAAAAATTCTAATATGTCCCACCCAAACCGCTCTATTCAACAGGAAATACATCAATGCGAGAAAGAAAACTGTGTATTATACAACTTACTCCAACAGCATCAAGACAGTCATGCACCTTGTTAGCAGTAAGAGTGACAGACCTCAGCATCTGCCTGATGTGTAATTGCTAGGAGGTGTTTGTGACTAGCATTTTGAGTCTATACGGTGATTCAGTGTTTAAAAACGGGTATTTATAGAGACTAGTGTCAGTGTCCTTGGCAGTCAGAGAAATAGAGTCTCTCTTTCATAATAGAGTATTTTAAAATCCCCGTCACTCATAAAAGGATAATACAGGCAGCAAATGATGTCTGTGATTGGACAGAACGGTAAATGGGCTCCCTGAGGACCATGGCACACTTTCTCTCTCTATGATGATCGCTATTAGTGCCTATCCTTCCCTCTACACACATTTCCTGCGTTTCTCTGTTGCTCTGGCACTGCTTGCTCTGTTGAAACCGTGTCTGCCCTACACTTACCCCTAGGCAGATTTTGTGTTTGGAAGGGTGGGTAGCAGGGGGAAGGGCAGGAGGCGACTGGCTTTGGAGTTGTCCCTTGTACTAACCCTCTGGGCCTGGGTATATATCTACTCAATGAGATGATGTGCGTGTGTGTGTGAGTATGTGCATTTGTGTGGTTTAAGGGAGAAAAAAGATCATGTAAGTCTAACTGTTGGGATAGTGGAAGAGTGCAGCCTGAAGGGAGTATGACAGAAGAGATGGACTAATGCTAAACAAAATATAGACATAGTAGGAACAGGAACGGAATAGACGTATTATGTGGATGTGGCTGAAGGATTAGATAGAATGACATATTTCCATTCAGATCAGCAGATTTTTAGCAGAATGAGCATAAGGATATGTGCAATAATTTCATAAATATTCAGGAAATGTTAAAAAATATGGATTATGCATGTTGCAATGGTTTGTATAAAATAGTATATAAAATCCAATATATTCAATGATCATGCAATGATTCATACAATACAAAACATGGATTTTATTCTTTATTTTTTCAGTTAAAAAGGCACTGCTTTGATATGCTTCCTTGGGTTATTCTTGGCTAAACTTGAGCTGTTCATAATTACAGATGCTGATATAAAAAGGCTCAATTTAAAACTTATATAGTGCTGCCACCAAGTGTCTACATGCAAAAACCACATCCTTCCTCCAAACCCTGATGAACGATTACATATTTGTTTAAGGATAACATGCATTTCATGACAGCTGCATGTGTAAACAATACAACTTACAAACTACCAAACTTAAATGGAGAAGAAAGGGACATTTTGGTCTCATTTTTCACTGGATCACAAAGTCTCACGTAGGAACCTTTCCCAGCCAATCCGAACCCAGGATAAACAGGCTCTTTAAAAACAGTTTGGTGCTTATAAATGAGACTCATGTTGTCAGAAACATTGTAAAATGCCAAGATTCCAGCCCTGTAGTCCAAATACACTCCTATTTTGGAGCCATGTGATTGAAACTTCGAAAATATTGTCTTATTGTCATGCCAAAATTCTACATGGACACGCTCACAGCGTAGTCCCCATGATTGGGCATTTCTTCCAAAAAGTGTACGCTGCTTGCCTTTTCTACGGATCCCTTGGTAGGACACAGCAATGCAGACCCAAGTGCCCCCGCCAATCTCTACTTCCCAATATTTAGGGGACCCTCTGAACCCTTCATTGCACAGGATTTGTGCCCTGCAGTTAAACCTCTGAGTGTGTTCAGGATAGTCCTGAAGCAGGTGTGTGGCCATCACCTCCCTGTTCTCATTCCTCAAGATGAGACATTCATGTGCTGAGTTGGTATTAAAAGTGAGTTTTGATGCATCTGAGGTAGACAGATGAAAAGATTAAATATTAGCACAATCAATAAGGGGGTACTTGCCATATCAGAAAATAAAATATTTTCTTCTGTGTGTTCAGTTCTATATTGGAAAACTTACACTGTAGAAACTCCTCTCGTGTCTGCGGTGGTGGCGATCTTACAATTCTAGTGTTTCTCACTGCAAAGAAAAATAGTTAAGGTGATTTGTATACATAGGATGCTTCTTAATCAGAAGGCTGAAGAGTCCTTCTAAGCATTAAACACTAGAATGAGACAGTCTAGTAAGCACGTCATGAAAATGACAGCACAAAAATCTTTATACTATCTAAATTCCTGTTAAAGCGAAACAACCTGTAGCCATTGCCATTACATACTGAAAAAGTTTAGTGCCAACTATCACCAATTCTTTTTTGTGAATTGGTATGTGTGCAAAGGATTGTGGTTGATCGGGGTGGATCCTTGAATTAAGGATGCAAAACGAAGGATGATTTCAAAGGATCCTTCAAATTGAGACGGCCGTTGTCAGCACTTGATGATGTGGCAGCTGAGTTATGCAGCCTTACTAGGATGCAGCCTTTTGACTGAGAAGCACAAATAATATAATCATGAAATATATTTAAATTAAAACTTCTACTAACCTTTTCTGGAAATTGTGAATAAACTCAACTTGCTGGTCGTGTTTAGCTTTTCTATTAGTTCACTAACTGCCATGGAATCACGCTCAAAAGAATTGTACGGATGTACAAGGAAGACAAAGGGTTTTTTATACTCAGTCAGCAAAGGCAGAGACACAGCGCTCTGTAGAAAGAGAGAGAAAAAAACACCTCGAATGTGACTTGAACATTTACCTGAATATTTTACAAGACAAGTCAACAGGCATCCATTTCTGTTTCACAGCCATTTTCAATCACTGTACCTCTAGAAATCGAACATCATTGTTTGTATGAGAGAGCAGCTCCAGGTGTTGTAGATCAGCATCTAAGGGCCTCATATTACTGATCTCCTGCTGTAGAGTCTTTATGAATCCCTCCGCTTCCCTCACTGCAGACTTTGTCTGTCCTTGGATCAGCTCTGTCACTTTGCTTTGATTGTCCTTCATAGACTGGATCAGCTCGGTGATATTCTTCTCATTCTTCTCCAGTGCCTTATTTGCTGAAGCCTAATAATGAAGAGGGAGCAGAGTGGATGTCTTAACTTTAGCTATGCAAGCAATACCATACCATTAAAAATGAAGACAGTTACCATTTCAAAGCAAAGATAAATGCCCTTTAACCTTGAAAATCTCCACAGCTTGTCTAAGCTCTTGCACATCTTTCTCCTTAGCTTCAATTATGTCAGCGGTCCACTTCTCCAACTCCCCCAACTTAATCTTAAAAAGAAACATTCAGTTCAGTTGCAGTTCAACTCAGTAGTACAAATTCTAGTGTTTTAAAGTCTTTGAACACTTTTATTGGCACTGATAGTACAGAAAAAAATGACATAAGCCAGAAGATGTGTGCTAACCACTGGTAATAGGCTGGTATCTGGCCATTTCAAATCATTTTGTATTTCAAATCACATTTCTGACCTGTTTATTGGCCACTTCCTCTTCCACTGGGATGACATCATGACCTCTGTGTTTATCAGTAATGCACAGGTGACAGATGCACAGCTGGTCTGTGCGGCAGTACACAAACAGCATTTTGCCATGATCAGGGCAGATGTTCTCCTGCAACACTGCATTCGGCTCCACAAGCTTGTGCCTCTTTCCCACGTGCAAACTGTTATGCACGACAAGATGATGCTCACAGTATGAAGCTGCACACTCCATACAGGTCTGTTCGGCTTTGCGCTTCTTTCCGATGCATGCATGACACTCGACATCTGTGGATCCACTTGAATGAAGAGCTGGAGCTGTTTCCTCCATGATTGTGGATGTGCTGGCACTGGCAGTACTTGACTGAGTTTCGTTTCCTTGTAAGTATGATTATGGCACTGGCATTGCGGAATTCAAATTTTAAGGATAAGGGTGTGGTTTCAGCCCCGGAGCCAGAGCAATGACTCAGAGTACTGCTATTGACAAAACCACTGAAAGAAGCCAAACACTATCCTTTCACACACACACACACACACACACACACACACACACACACACACACACACACACACACACACACACAATAAATAAATACATAAAAACCTAATCGAACAGTGAAAGAAACAACTCTACTGTACTATTATAGGCCTATACTATATACACATGCATACACACACACCACCATTCAAAAGATTGAAATTAATAAGATATTTTAATGTTTTTGAAAGAATTCTCCAATTGTTACCAAGGCTGCATTTATTTGAAAAAAAGTAGCATTGTGAAATATTATTACAATTCATAATAACTCTTTTTCTATTTTAATATATTTTAAAGTGTAATTTATTCTGAATTTAAGCTGAATTTTCAGCAGCCATTACTCCAGTCTTCAGTGTCACATGACTCTTCAGAAATCATTCTAATTTGCTGATTTGGTGTTCAATGTTAAAAACAGTTCTCTTGCTCGCAGCGGCGCACATTTTTAGTGGAATGACAAAGCAAATTCTGGTAAATGTATCCCTTTATTTCAAATACAATACATCATCTAGCTTACATCTGGAGTTTTGTTTTTTTTTTTCACATTTTTTAGTATTATTTTTTTTCCCTCCTGGTACGAAAATGTTACTACACTTATTTTACACATTCATTTATCTTATGGCATACATAACTCCATGAATAGAAGCAGCATATTCAAGAATGAAGTCATCAAATTAATAAATACAAATATTACACTTGAATGTGTTAGCAAGAATTACTGCTCCTTAATCCTTAATGAGATGAAAACTCATTTTTAATCGTAATGTTATTGCTTGTACATTTACAATAGCCGGTGTTGTCCTGATAAATTAAGGAATGATAAATTAATGCTAAATTAAGGAATATTTTGTTTTCTGAATTATAAAATTATGAGTCAGGTTAGTGCAGGGGTGGGCAAACTTGGCCCTTCCAGGTCACTTTCCTTCAGAGGTTAGCTCCAACTCTAATCAGACACACCTGAACCAGCTAATATGCACTTTTTTCCAGCCAAAAATTAAAATTCTGTCATCATTTACTCACCCCCATTTTTGGCTGAACTATTCCTTTAAACAAACCACAAAAATAACTAATGAATTGCAATATTTATCTGAAGGTTTTTTTACCAGACTGAGTACTGTCTTGGGAATACAGCAGCAAGATGTTCCCGATACCTGTGCCTATGATGCCTTGTTGCCCTTGTTGCATGTACCCTGAGTGTTTCTTTGTTAACATGCAACCAATGTGGCATAAAGGCAGAAAATCCTACATAATGTATCATGGCACTACGCTGCAGAATGCGATAAGGATCATGAATGAGGGCTTCTCTCCTTCATATGACGGCATGCTGGGACCTGGTGTCTATGTCACTAGAAGCTTTGAAAAAGCCTCACATTACCCAGTGAATTCAAATGGGGAGAGGCTTGCTGTTCTCAAACTTGTCGTAAGAGTGGGAAGGGTGAAGAGGATTAACTACCAAGATCATCCTTTACAGAAGACCTGGTATAGATATGGATATGACACTGCGTGGGTTCCTCCTAACTGTGGCATGGTGAACAGTGGCCTAGAGGAGAACTGTGTGTATGATCCAAGGCGAATCACAGTGCTGGATGTCATTCCAAATAACAGATTCTGGTAGACTCTAGAGAACCAACTCTGCGTAAGAGTCAAGTGCAAAATTTTACCTTACCCCCCAAACAATATTTTTGTGGTTGTGACATAGTCCACCGCATTTATCAGCAGTCTTATGTGTTACCATGCAAGGGAATGAGAGATGTTCAGGATTATGAGCACATTTGAAACTTTGATTTAATTTTTTAGCTTTCAGCTACATTTTTATATTACTGATTTTGTCAAAGCAATGTTTTAATTACAGAAATAATACTATGAAATGATTTCTGTAAATATGAATTATAAAACAGGAAATAAAAAAAGAAATAAAAATTATGAAATATAGGCTCATGCATGACTATGACCAAGTTTAAGGTTCCTCATGAAATGAAATCCAATGAAATAAGATGATTAAGATGCAAAAAGTATCCAGAAATATGAAAAAGAACCAAAAGATGAATGAAAATATTTAGGTTTTTTTTTTCTTGAGAGCATTTTCTTGCTCATTTTAAGCGTTGTGTTTGACTTTCTAATGAGTTGTAAGTCTGTTTATGACAGCAGCTTGCTTTAGTTCCACCTCATCAACACCAGGTGAAATGGATTTCAGTCATTTTCATGGTATAGGGTTTTCAAAGATTCACACAGTAGGTCTTCCCTCTGACAAAACTTGCAAGACAGTTCAGGTGCCCAGTCCACAAAGGATTTGGGAGGAGTCTTTACCATTGTGCAAACCCACCTAATACATGTGCCAACATAACTTTAGTCATGAATTAACAACATTTTGAACATACTTTAACAATAAAAATATGCCAGCCAACCCTGGTCTCTCATATGGATGTCACTCTAGAACTCTTGAGTGTGAGAATAAATAAATAAGAAGGCTACACTACAATTTTCAGTATTCTGCTTTGTCAAAAATAATGCGTTTAGGAGCCATTAGGTTATTGATGTTGTTACTCAAGGTTTTCATTATATTTCACTATATTTCTGTAGTCCCCCTGTGGTAAAGGGAATGAATTTCATTCATTCTACAGTTCTCCTTTATTCTCCAAGAAATGTTTCGGCATCAGAGTGTTAACTACTGTTTATTTTTTGCTCAAATAAAATAGTATTTGGACATTCTTTAATTAACAAATATATGAAAATGTTATGAAATTATATGAAAACTTTTCAAACTTGCTTTGGTTACTGTGAATGCCATGGGACTCAACAGTTATGGCACTAGAAATATCCTCGTCGAGATACATCATATACCATGGCCCTCTGATGGAACGTACAGAAGATCCAAAGTAATGGATTCAGAGCAAAGAGAAAGCTTCTCGTTATCCTATACAACAGCTGGCCATGATGAAACCGTGTTCGAGTAATGAAACTGAAGAAGGCTGATCACCAGGGTCATCCCTTACAGAAAACCTGGCATCAGCATGGTTATGACACTGCTTGGATCCCTGCGAATTGTGGAATGGTACTCCGTGGATTAGAAAAGGACTGTATTTATGATCCAAGCCATTCTGAAATTATTCCAAAATTCCAAAATGTAGTAAATACTAGAACTGACTTTTGTCAGCTTTATTTTGGCACCTAAAACAAAAACAAGATTAAACCGAATCTTGCCAAACGATTTATCTTTAAAACCTCGATAAATGTTTTAGTCAATCAATCATTTGCAAATAAAATATTAAAAATACAGCTGTATACTTGCATGTCAACATACTGTATACTTCAAGTATACAGTATTTATTTTATATATATATATATATTATTTTGTTTTCTGAATTATAAAATTATGAGTCAGGTTAGTGCAGGGGTGGGCAAACTTGGCCCTTCCAGGTCACTTTCCTTCAGAGTTTAGCTCCAACTCTAATCAGACACACCTGAACCAGCTAATCATTGTC
This sequence comes from Sinocyclocheilus anshuiensis, assembly GCF_001515605.1. NCBI lineage: Eukaryota > Metazoa > Chordata > Actinopteri > Cypriniformes > Cyprinidae > Sinocyclocheilus > Sinocyclocheilus anshuiensis. The sequence goes on from NW_015542885.1 coordinate 978,165, forward strand.
TTCAAGACTACTAGAAAGCTACAGGCAGGTGAGTTTTATCAGGGTTGGATCAAATCTCTGCAGGAAAGTGGCCTGGAAGGGCCAAGTTTGCCCATCACTGGGTTAGTGTTTACCAGCAGCAGTTTCACCTGATGAGCACTAGAGGTCATCATCACATCGGGTTTTTTTTGTTTATTTCCCCTGGTATTACTATTCTTCATATCTTGCGAAACCTTGGTTATTTATGACTACAGTTCTAAGCAGTCTTCATTGTCATTGTTAGTCCTGGTTTTGAACGGTCAGATTTTTTCTTGGACCAAGGAATTGGATTCTTTTTTTTTGTTGCTTGAACTTACTTTGACTCTGGCTGTAGACACAGGTCTCTCTGAACTGTAACAACTTCCTTCAGCATACTGTAGACTATAGAGGCTTTAACACTTTACCACAGGCTTTGCTATGTAGACAGATAGTATTATGCAAGTTCTGTCTGAGCAAATGCAAGTCACAAATGCTGTTGTTTTCTTTTGTCCAAAGAGAATCAAATTTAAAACTATGAGTTAAAAAAGCAGTCACTGAAATTAGTTCTAATTTCAAACCAATCACCAATAATTATTATTTTAGCAAAATGTGAAACTGTAAATTTAATGTTAATAATTAAATTAAAAAAAATATATTAACAATAATTTATCGTCAAAGTTCTCATATCTATTACTTCATATATTACTTCTGTCCCTATTACTATCCATTAACCTTTCATCACTGTTCTCTTATCTTTGGTTTCTTTTTCATATGCCTTATCATTTCTCATATCTCTATTTCTGCTGAATTTCAAAAACTCGTATGGCCTGTATGAATCAATGCAAGGTTCTTTTGACTTAAATTTGACATGAACTTGGTGAATGTGTAGATGATTATTTACTAATGCATCATGTGGCTTAGAGCAATAAAGGATAATGTCATGACTGGTGCCTGTCCCCTCGCATATTTACTGTAAAGTTATCTGAAGGATCACTTCCTCATGTTTCTGAAATAACCAGCTCTCATTCAGTAACTAGCTGAACTGATTATATAATACAAGGACACTCTTTCTCACCACATACATACAACAGTGAATTAAATCAAACGAAAAGGAACCGATAAAATACATTTAATGAATAATCAAATCAGCTAAATAAAAAGCAATTCCAATATATATATAATTTTTATTTTCGTTTCCAATATTTGAAATTCAGAACTTTTCAGTTTACAGTTGTGGTCCTACCCTTTTTGACGTCATGGAATAAAAGTGAAACTATCTGTAAAATTTTCAATTTCTGCTGCAGCACCATAGAGGTATGTTGGTTGTCTTGTGCTTAAATTTGTATTATTATTATTATTATTATTATTATTGTAATTGTTACTAAATTTGGAATGCCAAAATTGTCTTCTTAAATAAAATTATATATTTTATTTTTGACACATTAAAAAACAACAGAAGTTGAACCAAAGTGCCAAATTAACCAATTTAACCAAATTTTTAGGATTATGGCAGAAGTTGCACTCAAGTTTGAGACTCAATAAATGTTCTTCAATGTCAAGTCCACTAATTTAGACTGCAATTTATTAGGTCCCTAAAGAAAAGCACTTGAAAACCCCATTAACTTTCCAAGGGAGAGAAGTATATCAAATAAAGATACACAGCAAATTCACGCAAAACAAAAACTATAAAAATAAATTAGCATTTCCATTTATATCTCAAAACAACTAGTGTTACTATCATTATTATTGTCATTGTTTTGTCCATATTAGAATATTCATTTATTTTATTCTATGTAGTATTGTAAAAAAGTATAATTAAAATTGGAAAAATAAAATCAATAGGAAAATCAAAATGTAAATTGTGGCATACATTTGATTTGGTTGATATTGTTTTTTGTTTTTTTTTGGACCTGTGTGTATCTTCTTTATGTCTCCCTTGTCTTTAAGTTTCAGTTTCAGTATAAATCTGTTTACAATAGAATTTTGCATGAAAGTCTCTCTGAATTTAACAGAATGCTTCTGTATAGCAACATGTTGAAAAACTGCATAAGTCACATATGAGTCACACTCAGAATCTTAACTTATAGTTATCACAGCACTGGGGGTTTACCAACTACATACGAAAAGGCTCATTACATGCATACTTGTCTTGAAAGTTGGTGCTCCATGTACAAACGTACAAAACAAAAATAAAGCCTTAGAGAGGACCTCTTTTTTTAGAGGTTACTTGCCATGCTTGGTAAATTTTTTCACCATATTTTTTCACAATTTGCTTTGGTGATTAAATAATCACCAAAGCAAATTGTGAAAAATATGATCCGTTTATGATCTGTTTCTCTTCTGTTTTACACATATGATGTGGCCTTGAAACAAATGTAGACAAACAATACAAAAATACCTCATTTAAAGATGTCAACAGGTCTAACAAAAATGCTGAAAAACTTGTTTTGTAATCTTCTCTTGCTGAATTCCCGTGTATTTATGACTCAAGCCCCTATATGAACATATTTAATTGCTGAGTATTTTCGAAAACTAAAATCTGTATTACATTTGACCCAAGCAGCAAGACAGATATTCTCAAATAGAACCCAGAATAAAATAATGAAACATAAAGCGTCAATGTATATTGAATTGCAGTTATCATATTAGTTCTCAGCTATCTGTGGTTAACCTACTGTATTCCAAAGCAGAAAAATGTGAATTCTATAAAACTGCCATATCTTTCCTGAGTTATGTCCTCAAAACTAAGGGTGTAGAAATGGACCAAGCCCAAGTCAATGCTGTCCTCCAGTGGCCACCTCAAAGTATCAGGGAACTACAACGTTTCTTATGATTCGCTAATACTAGAGGGAATTCATACACAGCTACAGCTCTGAAGCCAGTCCCCTGAATTTAATGCTAAAAGGCAAACCCAAGACATTGCAATGGACTCACACCACAAAAAAAAAAAAAAAAGGTTTTCAAAGAATCAATTACGTTCGGCTCCCATCCTCCATACCCATTTATTGTACTCACTGATTAAATCCAATTCAATTCACGTTTATTTGTATAGCGATTCTGTAAAATCTTACATATTGTGCCTTATGGAAAATTACGAGGTTTCTAGGAGACTGAACAAAATAAAACTTCTCTTTGTGTAGTAATCACATTTGTAGTTGAACAACAGCAGTGATGTGGATGGGGTGTTTACAAGGTAGTGTATGAATCTTGAGTCTTACTAAGCCATAGTTGATGAAGTAGGCAGCAGCTCCTGAGACAATTAACACTGAGGCAGTGACAGAGAAATACAAAAAGAAAAAATAATTGTCACTGGAATCAGTAGAGACCAGTAGTGAAATCAGGTTTCACAGATTTACAGCATGAAAATGTTCTAAAACCATATGTTTCATGTGTGTTTCATATGTGTTTCACATATTGCACATGTGAAGTTCATGTGGTTTTTCTGTAAGGGCAGGGTCCGCTTTGTTGCTGGTTGTGTAGGACGGTTAGAGCAAGTGGCCAACAAATGATTGCTCTCTCCACAGTAGAAACACAAATTCTCCTTTTGGCACTATTAGCGTTCCATGGCAATGAGTAACAAGTGGCAAGGACAGTGGCAAGGAACCCAAACTCCATTGGTGTCAGAAAGAGAGAAAAAAAATGCGAGAAACCAGTCTCAGTCTGAGGGCTGACGAACCAGTATGACGTGGCTTTGCTGAAAACCTGTGCCGATGGCTGTTGTGTCGATGAGGTCTTCAAAAGTGATCTGTCTTTAAGGCTTGTCTAGTTGTCATGGTCTCTGCTGACATCAAAGTCCCTTTAAGGCAAGTCATGTCACTCGGTGGCCATCTTTGAAATGCCTCTTGAGTATGCAAGTGCAGCTCCTATCTCTTTGAATTGGGAAACGTCAACGGGACTTCTAACGGCAGCTGCAGTGACGTGCTGACTTTACTGATTAGCGATTGGCTCTTTTACTCAGAAGGCGGGGCTTCGTTCGATAGAGCGGCCATATTGATCGTTGCATTTTTCTCCATTCAAAACTATACGAGTGCCACGTCTTGAGTATTCGGCAGCTGTCTCGCTGGCTGCCCTATCAGGCAACGACTTTGCTGGCAGCGTTAGAGCAAGTGGCCAACAAATGATTGCTCTCTCCACAGTAGAAACACAAATTCTCCTTTTGGCACTATTAGCGTTCCATGGCAATGAGTAACAAGTGGCAAGGACAGTGGCAAGGAACCCAAACTCCATTGGTGTCAGAAAGAGAGAAAAAAAATGCGAGAAACCAGTCTCAGTCTGAGGGCTGACGAACCAGTATGACGTGGCTTTGCTGAAAACCTGTGCCGATGGCTGTTGTGTCGATGAGGTCTTCAAAAGTGATCTGTCTTTAAGGCTTGTCTAGTTGTCATGGTCTCTGCTGACATCAAAGTCCCTTTAAGGCAAGTCATGTCACTCGGTGGCCATCTTTGAAATGCCTCTTGAGTATGCAAGTGCAGCTCCTATCTCTTTGAATTGGGAAACGTCAACGGGACTTCTAACGGCAGCTGCAGTGACGTGCTGACTTTACTGATTAGCGATTGGCTCTTTTACTCAGAAGGCGGGGATTCGTTCGATAGAGCGGCCATACTGAGCGTTGCATTTTTCCCCATTCAAAACTATACGAGTGACACGTCTTGGGTATTCTATAGTCTTTGCTGACATTCAGAGCTGTTGTGGTCTTCTCTAGGTGCAGGTCCACTATCTGATCTGAATACGGACTGGATACAGTGACCTTGGAATAAATTACTTACAGTAATTTCACTGGTTCACTGGGTGTTAAGGGAAGTGTTCCCAATTTCGGTTGACCTAATTTATGCAGCCTAAGAATCCTTTAACAGATTTGAATTATAGCAATTTGTGTGTAGTAGAGACGTTTCTCTGGGTTTGTTGTGAACAGAGCAGAACGCGTCTCATCGCTTCCGCTTGTCAGAGAATGTGCTAACAGCCATAATAAATAATAGTGATATCTATGGACTTTTAAGATAATCAGTTAAACTAGCTAGCTGTTTTTATGGTTAACGTTTTATTACATTTTTATATCTAAATGTTAGTGAAAAGAATAAAAATAAAAAAACTTTTAGATATCAGACCGCATATGTGATGGACATTGGTTATGATAATCTTTGGTATCTACTTTGAAGGCATCTTAAGTAAAACTGCTTCATATTTAACAAAGCATATGCAAAATGCTTGAACCGGAAATGACGACACTCGGTTAACATGAAGTCTGTTGCGCATAACCCCTATTGATCCAAACGCAGTGTTTATTCAGAGGGTAATCCACAATCGTGATCCAAACAGGTAAGTCATATACCAGCAAAACAGTCCAAACAATAACAAGAAACACAGACAAAGAGTAATCCAGAACAAAGGGCAGAATAAACCAAGACACAGGGAAACAGGAAATGACGGCTCAGAAATGCAGTAAGACACATGTAAGACTTCACAATGAATGACTGAATGAACCAGACAATATATAGGATGAGCAGACAGGGTTAACAAGGAGTTAACAAACAATGAGTGCTGATGAGTCCGGGCAAAGGATTATGGGAAATTAAGTCCAAGACTGAGTGACAGAGGTATGGGATGGAGTGCCCTCTGGTGGTTATCAAGGGCACTCCAGCTGGTTATCGTGACAATTAATGACTAAATGATAATTTAAGAGTTTTAAGTATTGAACTGATTTTCTAAAACGGGGTACAAAGTCTAAAGCCTATAGACCACAGAGCCTATATGTAGCCTAAAAAAATATCTTGATTTATACCCCTAAAATATATACATATCCAAAAATAGCTACATATCAAAAGCAAAAAAGATTCGCACACAAAAAGCCAAAGTCACTTGATATAAATATTCACAACAAACACTGCCAATAGCCGCTCGCATCAAATTCAAGGTAATGATGTTTGTTTACAAGACAACCACTGGCGCTCCACTAATATACCTAAACTCACTAGTTCAGACTTCTGTGCCCTCCAGAAGCTTGCGTTCTACAAGTGAATGACGCCTCGTGGTGCCATCCCAAAGAGGCACAAAATCACTCTCATAGACATTTTCCTGGACTGTTTCCAGCTGGTGGAACAACCTGCCTATCTCAATTCGAGTAGCCGAGTCTTTAGCCATTTTCAAAAAACGTCTAAAGACACATCTTTTTTCGCCAGCACCTGACCAATTAATACTAGTACTTAACTATTCTATTCGCTCTAATTTATTTAAAATACAATAAAAAAAACACCTTGCTATGTGTACTGTGCTAGACTAACTGAGACTTATCACAGCACTTGTATACTTTTGCTCTCTTGTTGGTCTGATTGCTTCTATTGTTCTCCTCATTTGTAAGTCGCTTTGGATAAAAACATCTCTTAAATTATTAAATGTAAATGTAAACATGAAACCAAGAAATGAGACCTGCACTTTCACTGCCTCTCCCCACAGCCTCTCAAATTTTTTTTATCCCCCCGGATACAGAGGTTTAGAACACTTTTTTTTCTATTGACAGAAGTGGCACAATCAGCTGACTCAGTACTCAGTAAAAACCTATTTGCATGTCTCTTATCAGTTTTTCAGGTTCAGGTTTACTGATAAGCACCAGGGGCCTCATGTATAAAACTTTCCGTAGATTTCGTCCTAAAACTGTACGTACGCACACAAGCTAGATTTGGCGTAAGCACAAAAGTTTTCAGATTTATAAAACCATCCTTTTATAAATCCCTGTCAGCAGAAGATTGTAGATTAAAACTCCATCACCTGCTTTCAGATGGAGCGGCATTTAATACACAGAGCCGTAGTTCACTGACAATTAGGCAATATCGTGTTCATAATCGCAGATGAATCGCATTCGATTATGAACGCGATATTGCCTAGCTTGTCAGTGAACTACAGCTCTGTGTATTAAACGTTGCTTCATCTGAAAGCAGGTGATGGAGATTTACTACCAATCACAGAACCGGCTTTACTGACAAGATGCGCTTGACAATCGCATGCGATTAATTGCACAGCCCTAATTGAACATATCTTTTAGGATATTTAAATAGGCTAGCTATAGTAGAATCAGAAATACGGTGTGTGTAAATAAGTGTAAATAATTGTCTGGCGTGGCCTCACTGAGAAAATATAAAAAAGAAACGTGGAAATCTTACCGTTTGCTTATGATTCTATCCTTCCATCACAATGCTATTTTCATAATGTTCTGAAGATCGCAGGAGAAGTCTGCCGTCCCGTGAAATACACACCTCCGTGCAGCCTTGGTTGTGCAGTAGGCTAATATAATCGGACCTATTTAAACCTGCCAACGGACTGTTCGACCACCGAATCCAGTAAGTGCGCATCGTTGATGTTCTTGCTAAAAATATTTTTTCTTAACATGAGATCTACAGTTTAAAGAAACATTAATGTGTGTCTAGCACTCCTCGCTGTCATTAAAACAGCATGCAACAAGAAAATTTATCAAAAGACAGCGCATCCAATAGCTTGCCTAAATATCAAAATTCATATGTTTTGTTTAACTTTTGAATAATGACGTTATGTAATGTCAATGCATAACTCCATGAATGAGCAGAATATTTAATCTAAATGTGTGTACTGAAAGGAAAAGAGAGTCTGAAATCATTACTTTGCTATTACGCCAATAAAAGAGTGCGTACGCACGGTCTAGACTCTAGAGTACCCGTACGGTGCGCACATATTTACGCCAAGTTTATTTTTATAAATCCCAATATGTACGTGGAAAATTCCGTACGCACATTTCAATGCCTGTTTTGTGCGTACGCAACATTTATACATGAGGCCCCAGGGCCGTGCAGAGACCTTTGGAGGGACAGGTGCTCAAGTTTAAAAGGGGCACATGGAACAAGGCTTTAAAGGGCTGTGCTCAAAATATCAATACAGCAATATACTGTGAAGCATTCCTTGCTGATAGGCGTATCGATCCGGATGCTTCTGTATTGATACAGCAGCAAATGCCATGACGCAGTTTTGAAAAATAAATAAATAAATAAATACAGAACAGTAAAGACCATTTTAAGTTTAAAAGTTAAAAGATTTTTTTCTTTGCACCTCTAAATTACTCTGGAATTAGAAACTGAATTATATTATTGATATTATTATAACTATTAGTATTGAGTTTACAGTGTATGGTAGTTTTGCTGTAGTAAACACTACTGTTGCTGTTGTAGAAAAAAAATATTTCTGTCATATTTAAAATAGAATTCTATTCTAATCCTGTTCTGAATTTATTCATTTTTTTGATAAGTGTAATTCAGAGGATGAGAAAATCTATAAGCATGTTTTACCAGTGTTGTGATAATTATATTTACAGTTTTTTTAATAAATACTATAATAATAATAGTTCAAAGTATGAATAGTTTTTAGTAAGACAACATAAAAAAGACAAGATCCCTCGACGTCCGTTAAACTTTTCCCAATCAAACAGCAAGAATGGAAGAGAACAGGCACCTTTGTTAATATTGCTGTGTGTAGAACTACGTTAGCTGAATTTTTAATATTTAATAAATATTTAATTTTAATAAAATGTAAATTTGTCCCCTGCACTTTATTCGGGCAGTTGTGTTCACATAGAGGTTTTCACGGGCCAGTGTAAATAAATCTAGATTTAAATTCAAAGAGACAGGATCGATAGTCTATGACCTGACGTTTTATTCGTAGCCAAAATGAGGCGATGTGAATATCACGGAGCGCTGAACACTCTCATGCAGTGTGTTTCATTCATACTCAAAGCCATAGGAAAGTCCAAAACGGACTCATAGAAGTAATAACTTATGACGTGCAGGAAATCCCTAATATGGACAAAAGCATCCAGCTATTGCTGTAGGCAAACCAATATCTGCTGTAGCTGGGCTGAATAAAAAGCAGAAACGTTTTTACTGATGAAACGTGAAGACAATAAACACAGGATTGTTAAAATATATGCTTTATGTGTGTTTTTCAAGTCATCTCCAGGTAATAAATAAATAAAGTATATGAATAATGCAGTACTGATTGACATATCATTTAGCATAGAAAGAAACTATAAAATATATTTCCTGCCTTATTCTGTAATAAAAAAATGGGGAAAAAAGGTGTTCATATAGCCTTTATAAACCAATCATAAAGCTGTCATTAGGAAAATATTGAACAAAAATATTATAGTCCCTTGCTGCAGCTAACGTTACTTCCAAAGGCTACACACAGCAATGTAAACAACAGCTGTGCATGCTCTCTTCACGTCATTCTTGTAAAATAATAATAATTTAATAATAAATGTATACAAGCACACCACTCCGCTGAGAACTCCACTTACCGGCAGCTGCAAACATTATTGAAGGCATCCTGGTAGTGTGCTAAATTACTAAAAAAAAAAATTAAATGCTTTATTTAAGCATTCAGTTTACACTATGGTACAACAAAATTAGAACACAATAATTAAAAATATTGACATTCTCTAGATGTTCTTATATTATTTTTAAATTTCTTTTTTTTCACATAAAGTATAAGCAATTTTTGGCAGTTTTAACAATAATGAGTTATACATTTATTACACAAAATACTTTTTATTTTATATTTATAATGTTATAATCTTAATCCTATATGGAATCATTAAACGATTTAACTACATTTTTTATAGTAATCATTTTTCAAAAGGGTTTGCAAGTTTTCAAGTAACCTTGAGTTCAACCATTTACTCAAATGTCCATCTCAGAATAAGTATTTTACTCTTATTTTTAAGCAGTACACATGCAAGTGAATATGTGCACTTTCTAGTAAATCGCTTTGGTAAGAAACAGTTAAGAAATGTACAATAAATGTATGCACAACATGAATTTTAACTGACTAATCTTACTCACTTTGTGTCACAAATGAATTTAGCTGGTTTACCTTCACATGAAAGGTATGTGTATGTGATTACATTGACTTGAGGAATCCACTCTCATACCTTGTCAAGACCATGTACTCTACAATAGAAACATTTATGAAACAGTGTAAATTAATTTACACAGAAATTATAAGTACAGAAATAATATTATAAAATTCATGTTTTAAATACTGAAGTACAAATTTAAGAACATGACTTATGAATAAAAATATAAAATAATCACTAAAAATATGAAAAATGCTCATATCATGATAATGACAAGTTTGAGGTTGCACTGTTTCTGCATTTACTTTGCACAGAAGCAAAACAGAATTTTCATTAAAATGATCATACTGACTCACACAGAAAATAGTTTGTCCTTACATTTAGCAAAAAAAAAAAAAAGCTAAAAAAGTTAATATTTCAACCGATGTCCCCTTTTTTAGTGTTTATTTTTGACTTTCTAATGAGTAGTTGCGAGTAAGTTTATGATATCAAACAGCATTCGTTCCAACTGATCAAAACTAGAGGTCGCCATCACCTGGTTTATCACATGGACTTCAGTCAGTTTCAAGAGATTCACGGTGAGCATGATTTCACCAAGTACAACATGTTCCTGGATCAACATCCTTGTTGATCCTGGAACAACATTCCAAGCAACCAATTAGAATTGAGATATAACTTTTCAGGAAATATCTGTTTTAGGCTTAAAATCAGTGTTAGGTGCTTCTACACCCTTGTTAATCAACTATCATTTCACACTGATTTTAGGAATAAATTATGGGTAGGGTTAGGTTTAGGGGTAGGGACTGGGTTAGGTCTATATTTTTGGACAATAATGTTGATCCAGGATCATCAAAAGATGTTGATCCAGGAACATGTCTTAACTTGGCAAAATCACGGCAACCGCTACACAGTGGGCCTTCCTTCTGACAAAACTTATAAGACGGTTCAGGTGCCCAATTCACAAAAATCCGGAAGGAGTCTTTCAACATTGTGCTAATTCGGCCAAAACCTTAACTTTAGTCTTGAATTAACAACTTTCTGAATATACTTATTTGAATATACAATAAAAATGTGCCAGCTAACCCTGGTGTCTCTCGCACAGTTGTTACTCTTAAAGTCTTTAGTGTGCATGTCACTGCAATTCTAAGCATCCTGCTTTGTCAACGTGAATGAGAGCACAAAAGAAGAGACAATCGCGTCTTGTCAGATTTTTTCTCTGATCAAGAAAACAGATTAGCTCTTAGATCTGTCTCTTCTCAGACTGGTTTTATGCATATTAAGACTCAGTTTTGGATTACACACATTACTAATAATGATTTGCATTTGGACAAATTTTTTTTTCAGTATCAGTGTTAACTACAATTTGTGCATGTCTTACAGATTCCTTCAACACAGCATGTTAAGCAACTGCTGTTTTGACATATTTTGTTAAAATAGAATCTAAACCAACCTGATAGCCTATTTTGCTCATACTTAGAGTATACCACATCTGTAACCCACCCACCCTTTTGGATCCGCCCAAATTATGAATTAAAAGTTGAAACCGAAGTTCTCTAAAGAAGAGTTCCTCTTTTTCTAGAGACTTTTGGTGCCAAAAGACTCACAAGTAAGTAAGTTGCATTAAAAGTAAATACATTTTATTAATTTCAGCTAAATTAAATGACAATTTTAAAATGATGCAAATAACTGAGTTTGATGTGGAGTTTTCTGGTCTGAACAGCATTTTTCCATTCACATATAATTACTCTTTTTGGTTATTCACTAATTATCAAAAATAGGAAAACTTTTCTAAGTGCCTTGGTTACTGTGAATGTGATGGGGGACGATTATGGCAATGGAATACAGCAATATCCTGGACGACGTATATACATCATGTATCATGGCACTACAATGGTAAATGCACAGAAGATCCTACATGAAGGATTCAGATGCTCTTCTGATGGCATGCTTGGACCAGGAGTCTACGTAAGTCGGAGTAAAGAGAAAGCTTCTCGTTACCCTTTGAATGCTGGAGGACAGCAGCTCGCCATCCTCAAACTAAGTGTTAAAGTGGGAAAAGTGAAAAGGATTGATTATCAGGGTCATCCTTTACAGAAAACCTGGCATCAGCATGGTTATGACACTGCTTGGGTCCCTGCAAACTGTGGAATGGTATCCAGTGGATTAGAAGAGGACTGTGTTTATGATCCAAGCCGGATCAGGGTTCTAGAGATTTTTCCAAATTAAAATGCTAGAACCTTTGCCTTATAGCTTTATTTTTATGACCTAAATTGTAATGGAAACTAAAAAAGACATTGCAGATATGTCCTTCCACTAAGTCTTGCCAAATGGTTTATCTGTAAAAACTTTGTTTAAATGAATGAATGAATGAATCAATCAATCATTCATAAATTAAAAAAATAAATATAGCTGTATACTTGTATGCCAGTGTAAGTCAGCCTTTATTTATAAAGCACATTTATAAACATCAGATGTTACTGTACACTTTAAGAATAGTTTTTAAACTTAAGGCACAATCAGCTGACTTTGAGACTCAATAAAAACCTATTTGCATGTCTTTGTTATCAGTTCTTCAGTTTCAGGTTTACTGTGATGAGCACTATTATTGACTCAATTGACTTTCCAAGTGAGAAACATATAGCAGCTACACAAAACAAATAAGAAAATAGATTTGCGTTTCCATTTGTATTGTTATTGTTATTATTATTGTCATAGTTTTGTTGTTCTTAATATTTTATTTTATTTATTATTGTCGAAAAAGTAGAACTAAAATATGAGAAATAAAATCAACAGGAAAAAAGACATACTTTTAAGTTGGTTTCTATTGCTCTTTTTTTATTGCTATTAAAAACTTCTGAACACGTGTCTTTTTCAATTTCAGTGTCAGTATAACTAGTGGCATATGAGTCACGCAGAGCATCTGTTACAGAAGTTATCACTGCATTGGGGCTTTCCAGACTACATACATAAATGCTCATACAATGCATACTTCAAAAAATCAATCAATCAATCAATCAATCCTCTTTTGTGGCTCCATGCACCAACTTACAAGATAAAAATGTAATCTTAGTGAGGACCTTCTAATTTTTAGAGGTTACTTGCCATGCTTGGTATTTAATCATCAAAGCAAATTGTGACGATGTCAACAAGTCTAATTCAAATGATAATTCAAACCAAAGTACTGAAAAGCTCGTGTTGTACTTTTCTCCTGCTGAATTCCCCTGAAATAATTTGATCAGTTATAGTAAGTACAGCCACATGCTATCCAGCAAAAATAAACCATTTCGCATCAAATCAGTGGTAAAAAAAAAAAAGTCCACATTTGTGGTGACTGTCTGACAAGGTTTGAAAACTGAATGGATTATTTGGTGATACTTCACTTAACAGGAACTACTTTTGTAATGAATCTTATGTAGAGTGCTCATTATGTTTTCGAAGTCCTGTTTTTTTCGTAGTTAAATAGTTTTAAAAGAGTGACACCATCCAACTCAAAAGGTGAAACTGAAAGTACAGTACAAACAGTTTATAGACAGATTCTTTACGCTTTTATGACTCAAGCTCCTAAATGAAAATATTTGATCCCTGAATAGCTTCAAAAACCAGTCTGTATTGCGTTTGACCTATGCAGCAAGACAGGTATTCTAAAGTAGAATACAGAATAAAATGAAGAAACGTCATGCATTCAATGTATTTTACATTGGTCATATCAGTCTTACACAATTTAAATGACAGTTCGCAGGAAGGTTGCGTTTATAGTTTTCTATGAGCTTAATCAACTTCAGTAAAAAAAATTTAAAAAGTGTATTGAAGCTTTATGTTTTGACTACCATTACCTACCTTAGTGTCACCTCAATGAGGATAGGATAACATAACATCTTTCAAGTATTCATTCATTGAAATGCTAAGACAAAGGAAGAATTTTTTTTAAACTTCCTCCTTCTAAGATTCAAGTTTCAAGATTAAATTCAAGATTACTTTGATTACTCTTGTTCCACAACATCCAGTACTTGTGGTCGGCCCATGAGATGGTGGGAGTATCAGGGAGAATTAGGTAATAGTTGCTGTAGATTTTTCTTATGCTGCAAACAAACATGCGATATTTGAAATAACCAAAACAAACACGCCCCTACCCAAAAAAGATCACATCCCTATTTTGATAGCTCTGCCCCCAAATCATGAGTGGAAACGCCCTTTACTGGTGATTGGCTGCAAGTGTGTTTTGGTGCTCAGTCCGATCAACTTTCAACAGCTTTTCTCTTTTCTCAGAAATGGCTTACTGCACCTTTAATCTGACCTAATGAAATCTTCTATTCCCTAAACCCCTTATAAAAACTTGCACGCATGATCATTCGTATATGTTCATAAATTCCTCATGGGGACTGTTGGCTGTCACCACAATGTTTTTCTATCTTTGTAAATATTAAAGCCACCTGACCCCCACATAAGGCAGTTTGCGGTAATATAGCTCAATATGGCGTGTAGCGTACAGCTCCAGCCTTAAGACCTGCAGGAAGTACATTTTTGCTGTCCCTTTCAATCCACTGCCTCAGCGGGCCATGTATTTAGCGGTCTAAGGTTGGTGGGCATTTTGGTGTCCCAGAGAAAGCAGTTAAAAGATGCAAAACCGAGAAGTACTTAATGTTAGCATACCTCTTCCAGATGTCTTGTGGTTGAGCTGCACGTTGTATCTATAGTTCCATTCTGAGTCGTGCAGGATTGTAAGGTAATTCACCAAATGAATCTTTAATGAGGACATTTTGCAGTGAATTAATGTATTTATGGTAAAAAAAAAAATTCTTGTCATTGATGGCATACTTCTGTGCTCCATGTGTACTGTGAGAAATGTTTTCCTGTCTATGAAAAAAACCTAAATCTTCTGACACTACTTTTAGAAATAACCCATCTGTGGTATCACTGCTTCACGAAACATGCCCAGAAGCTGGTGACCCTGATTTCACCAAGTACAACGTTCCTGGATCAACATCCTTGTTTATCCTGGAACATCATTCCAATTAACCAATCAGAATTGAGGGATACTTTTTCAGGAAATGTCTGTTTTAGGCTTACAATCAGGGTTAGGTGCTTCTACACCCTTGTTAATCAGCTATCATTTCACACTGATTTTAGGAATAAATTATGGGTAGGGATTGGGTTTAGTCTATACTATTGGACAGTAATGTTGATCCAGGATCAACAAAAGATGTTGATCCAGGAGCATGTCTTGGCAAAATCACAGCGACCCCCAGAAGCTATCTTATTTGTTTGCATAAAAAAGCTAAAAACTCAAAATATTTTTTCTGTATGTGCATGTGTGCTAAGTTTTCACGCCCTGCCTAGTTAGATATACTGCGCATTGCGTAATAACCTGCGCATCAATTCATTATGTAACGCAAGGACAGAGCGTGCATTCATCCCTCTCCGCAAATCATTTTGAATCCCTCTCCTGATCTAAGTGAATTTTGAAGCAATTACACTCTCTTTGTCTCTCTCATTCTAGTCTACTATTTCCTACGTCAAGCATCGCGAATATAATTAAACCAAATTTAATCTAACAGGATATGCGCTGGAGCTCATGAATAATTAACCAGCCTCGAATCAAAAAGTTGGCAGTGTTTGGCTTGTTTATTTGCAGGCACTTGTGGTATACCCTAACTGAAACACAATCACACACACATATTGCAGGATTGAAGTGAACGATAAGCAGGCTTGACTCGCAGGTGCAGTGGTTTGAAACGACCTTCATCAGATGAACTAAGGCTTGTCAGGCCCACTAATAAATCCCATTTATTTTATGTAATCCAGACTTCAGATAGAGCGAATTTCAAGGTGAACCTTGCGGTAAACTTTTGTCTGTCTTAAAGTGCGATCTGAACTCTCAGTTTCCATTATTGACCTTTAGTTGTAAGTCTGTCAAACAGCTTGGGAGTAAGTGGACTAGACATTGTGTTTACTCCCTGCCAACTCTGTCCTTGTTTGAAGAGCCTCTATGGACATCTCCAAAGCCAGCACTTTCATTTACTCAGCAGAGACAAGCACGGACTAGAAGACACACGCAAGAGCCAAAGTCAATTCAGTTAAGAGTGTTTCTTAAAAAAAAAAAAAAAACGAGCATATACACATCAGGTCGCACACACATCACCTCAAAACATACTGTCTTTATTCAAATTTACAAAAAAGAAAAGGAAAAAATACAACAGAATAAATACATTTTTAGTACACACCATTGTGAGACCTCAGTACCAACAGGGCCCACTCGGGGCCACATCAATGCAGTCCAGCAAAAAGGCAGAAACCAGGATGAATGCAGTAACTGCACACCCAGATTACAATTGACCTAATCTACCTGAAAAAAGTTGGCAATGACACAGGAAGGAATCAATTGAATGTGTGTTAGTGTGTACGCTAATTATGTAATTATCGTTAAAGCTATCATTCTTGGTGTGAACGGGCCTTTATTCCTAATCAAATCAGCTCTAGGGGATCTGCTTTTCTTTAATCATTCTTCTTAACATACACTAGTATAGACATTAATATTTCCTATAACCTTTTTAGGCTCACATTTTGACAAAGAATGACATTTGTTGGGTTGTTTGGGAAGGTGTGGGTTCGTTCGTACTGCATGAAGCGCCCTGGTATTGGTGCACATGATTGTGCAGTGGAACAGTGGTTCTGGTTCAGTCCAGTCACAGTGAGTCCTTGTGGCCACAGACAATGTGATTAATCAGGAGTGTGAGCTCATCCCAGAAAAAGGACTTCATATATATTTATTTGGAGCTTCTGCATTCAATTCAAGTAAAAATAAATGTTCCGTTCGGGAAGAGCAACACATCCGACATCGTACTGTGGCAGTGTTTACTCTGCTTCAGTCAATCCAGTGTCTTCCAGTTATATCCAGTGGATTTTGAAGTGGCATTATATATAATCTTCTCAGTTTTCATTTTATTATAATTTTTTGTTACTTGAAGACTACAGTACTGTTGTCACTTTTCACAATGGCATTCAGTGATATTTACATTTAAAAAGCATTTACATAGAACATCTTTTTCATGTTTTTTTTCCTCCAATAAAAAAAACAACAACAACAACATTTGTAATTTATTTGCGAACATCATGTATAAAAGTGCATTCTAGCTGAAGCAGACCTGTCAGCTCTCATAAATCTTCACTTTTTAAATGTGGGATTTTTTTTTTTTGACAAGTAATTGTTGTTTGTGCATATGTTTTGCACAATTTTAGCATCACTACATTTTAATTTTGTCATCTTTTTTTTTTTTTTTCTTGAGCAACTTCATATACAATCTGTTCTTGGCAAAAATGTGTCATTTTGAACCCTGACAATGAGACATCCGCAAAGCAGAATTTCCAAGCAGGGTTTAAAATTGATGCGTGTTTGTTTTCATCTGTGTGTATGTGTAAACACCGAGAACCTTTGTGCAGACACTTATTCAGGACTTTACTGTAATATTCAGTGCTTTCTTGTGAATAATTCAGATCTCTTGCTTTTGTGGCTGTATAAGCAATTTCTGTACAAATATTAATTTTTCTATTTCCTCGTGTGTTGCCATACCTTTTTATCTGTGTTATTCCGGCCTTGTGTTTCTCATTCCCCCGTGGTGCCGTTGTCTTTCACGCTGCCACAAAAATTCGAGTTGAAATCTTGTTCTTTCTCTATCGTAATTAAATGTGATCTGGAATACAGTGAACTTTGCTTTTCGCTTACTGCCAAACACACTTAAGGAATGTTAAATGCTGGCTAAAGAAGCACCGCTCTGTGCTCACACATCAGCTTTTCAGCACTTATTGCTTCAAATTGCATCAATCACTCTCTCCACTGCCTTTGCTCTCTCTGTTCATTTTTCCCTGTCTTCCCTTATTACCTTTCCTCTTTGTCTCTCCCTCCTTACCCTTCACTTTTCATTATTCCAGCTCTTGTTGCCTTTTAATCACTGTCCCACCCAACCCCTCTCCTTCTCGCTCTCTCAGACATTCGCCTGCTCCTCGTCTCCAGACTGCTCACCCTTCTCTTCCCATTCGATATCTTTGTGCTTTTTGCCGGCTTCTACATCTCCTTCTTTATCTTCTCCGTTCTCCTTCTCCCTTTCCCTAAAAAGCTGGGCTAATTTCTGGAATTGTGGGCCCCAATCCTCCAGACCTGATCCCCACACCTCCTTCTCGGCGTCTTTGCCTCCCTCACTGTCCAGGGAGCTGAGGGACCCGGCGCGTGAGCCTGTGCCTTCCAGCCCGTACACCTGCACCGAGTCGTACGGTGGCTGCGAGGGGTCAAAGGTCACCTGCGCAAGGCGCAGACGCAGGAACTCGCCAACCCTTAGGGCGAGAGAGTGAGCACCTCCAATGGGCGCCCCTCTTCCGGACTCCTCAGGTGCTGAGGGCCATGCTCCACCATAACCCAGGATGCCCCCAAAAGCTCCCCGGCCCTGGCTGGGGTATGGAAGCAGCTGGGGCGTCATATCCCTCCTGCCCAGCGGGTACCCGGTTATCCCCACCCGTTCGTGCCAGTCTCCCATGAACCCGCCACCTTCCGGATATATCCCAGCACTCAGTGGAATGCTGGCCTCTCTCTCGGGCCGTCCCACCACAAATCCGCTGCCCATCTCCAGCCCGCCCCGTCCCAGAGTCCCCGAGTAGTCCCTCTGCTGCTCCCCCTGCAGGATGGTGGCGTAATTGCTGCAGACCGACTGCATTTCTGTGCTTCCGTTGGGAGCGTCTGCCACCCCAGGATGGTTGGACTCGGCAGGTCCAGCGCCGCTCCTACTTCGGGAAAGACTGCTCCGCGAGGAGTGCCGCCCAGCTCGGGGCAGCGTGGCGGAGTCACACACCCAACTGCTGGTGGGGCCTGGCCCAGCTACTGAGCCAGAACGGGTCAACACCAGCTCTCGTTCACGGGGAGCCATGTCTGGCTGGACCTGTCGGGGACGGGGAGGAGCAGTAGGGTTAGAGCGGGAGGTAAGGATGAGTTTATTCTTCTGTTATTCAGCAGAGGGACGTGTGTGAGAGAGAGGATTGTTAAGAAAAGGAAGAGAAAGCAGAAGATATTTCACAATGAGCAGGTGAAAAATGTGATAACAATGAAGTGAGACAGTAAAGTGTTAGTGAGTAGAGGAAGTGACAAAGTCAGACAGATGGAGAGGGAGAAACAGTTGACAATAGCTGAACCAGGTTAATTGAGCTCTAAAAAGAGCTAATGCTGCACTGTGAAATGAGGATGAGGAGAAAGAGACAATATGTGAAAATACACCTTCATCGTCAACCTGTTCTGCACCTACAAGAAAAAAAACTAGCAAAAACTAACCTACCAGCTATCTAGGGATGTGCAAAACAACATATTTTCACATATAGGATGTGCTCTCCTCACTTTTAATAAATCAAAAATTTGTCTCTTTCAGTGGGTAAATATAGGTGCTTTTCCACTGCATGGTACGGCACGGTACGGCTCGCTTCTGGAGGGTTTTCCACTGTGTACAGTACCTGGTACCTGGTACTTTTTTCAGTACCACCTCAGCTGAGGTTCCAAGTGAGCTGTACCGTTACCAAAATGTGACGTGTAAATCCTGCTGATCACTGATTGAACTTGTGACACGAGACACTAGACTTGCTAGATTAAATCAGCACAGCCAGCGAGGATTTTTTTGAACGAATGCAAGTTTCGAATGAGCGTACCTTTTTTTAAACAACAAAATAATGGCTGTTTCGTGGTCTGTTGAGGAAGTACAGACGTTCCTCTCGTTGATAGCCGAGGAGCGGATCCAGCAAGAGCTTGATGGGACGACATGGAATGAAAAAGTTTTATCGACATGTCTATAATCCCGCTCACTCTAAAGCGGTACTAAACAGTGGAAACGCAAGCTGAG
Source organism: Sinocyclocheilus anshuiensis (assembly GCF_001515605.1). NCBI lineage: Eukaryota > Metazoa > Chordata > Actinopteri > Cypriniformes > Cyprinidae > Sinocyclocheilus > Sinocyclocheilus anshuiensis. Next base: position 997,902 of record NW_015542885.1, read on the forward strand.
CCGAGCTGTACTGTGCAGTGGAAAAACGCCATATGTCTGCATTGTGTATTTAAATGTGTATATGTTTAAAATCAGACATTAAAATTCACTAGAATTCACATCACTGCATGATGGTATGCATGAATTTCCATGGCAGCAAGTAACTTACAACAATATTTTGTTGCAAATCAAAATTGTACAATTTTTTAATTACACATGGCTTTCTGCAGTGTAATTTTCTTTTTAAATTCACGCTTTTTCAGTTAAAACTGGATCTCCGTGTGACAACTGTCCCAGAGAAACACAAATCGTGAAATTAATATCAATATCAAATGCAAAATTGTTTCCCAGTCTCTAGTTCAAGGAATGTTTATTAGACATAATACATTAATACTGATTCGATGCTGTCGGAGTGTGACTGAGAAGCGAGTCTTTGAATTAAAATTAGCCATACACTTTCTTTTTTTATTAGGCTCTGTGTTCACGTTCGGTTTACTAAAGCTGTTTAACTTATCCAGCCAAAAGCAACGATAGGTTTTCTAATTGCCTTGTCAGTATTGCTGTTTGTTTGAAAGTCCATTCATTATTAAACAATAATGTATGATTTAAAGGTCTCTGGGGAATTAAATAAATCAATTTAATTAGCTCCCTTTGGTTTTACCCCAAATACTGGCTATAAAAGCAACTTTGTGATTCTGAACATGGTGATTCTAAGCTTCTTAAATAAATAATAAAGTATGTTGTTTTACCCAATCCAGATCTTGGCTTTGACTCTGACTCTGCTGGGCATCACTGCTTGCATCGTCCTTTGAGTCATTCTTCCTTGGCGTTCCTCCCTCAAATGTGGTGGCTCCATCCTGAGATGCTGTCCCTTCTTTAGAACCATGACTGGCTTCTGCTGTTGGCACATAAATAGCCCCGGGCTCCAGAGGTCCAACCACAGCTGCCTGGTTTTGAATGACTAGAGAATGGTCTGGTTGATTCCCAGGTAAGCGGTACGCCAACTCAGATATGCCAGGCTCATAGGGGCCCTGTGAGCGACGCAGCACTGGGAGGGTGTGGGTGCTGTAGCAAAACCGCCCATATAGAGGGGCTCCTTGACTGGCGTACTGCCCGGGGTCCATCGCTCCAGCCTGAGCCCAGCTGCTATACGTCCGAGACTTGTCCTGACCATGTTGTGAATAACGTCTGAGGGAACACAGAATTTATCATGAAAGGAAGTTTTATGCAGATAAAATAAAATAGAAAATAAATGGCAGCATCACAAAAGTAGTCCATATGACTTGTGCAGGATATTTCAAATCTTGTGAAGACATACAATAGCTTTGTATTAGAAACAGACCAAAATACAAAGGTTATTCACATGAAATCTTCCCATCTGCCATGGCTTTCATGAGTCATGAAAAATGACAGATTGTGATAGTTGCTTTTTTTTTTTTTTATATAGAGGGGCTCCTTGACTGGCGTACTGCCCGGGGTCCATCGCTCCAGCCTGAGCCCAGCTGCTATACATCCGAGACTTGTCCTGACCATGTTGTGAATAACGTCTGAGGGAACACAGAATTTATCATGAAAGGAAGTTTTAAAATAAAATAGAAAATAAATGGCAGCATCACAAAAGTAGTCCATATGACTTGTGCAGGATATTTCAAATCTTGTGAAGACATACAATAGCTTTGTATTAGAAACAGACCAAAATACAAAGGTTATTCACATGAAATCTTCCCATCTGCCATGGCTTTCATGAGTCATGAAAAATGACAGATTGTGATAGTTGCTTTTTTTTTTTTTTTGGTTTTTAGTCATAGTTTAATTACGTTTTACCTGTATGTTTTTCTCGAGTTTGTGTGCAGCCTCAGGAGAGGTAATGTGATAAATGTGATAAAAGTCACAGCTCACAGGTGTTTCAGATGATGTGGTCTGCTGGGAGCTCACACTCTTCAGGCCTACTTCTGCTTTTGTTTGCTGTGCGCCTTTGATTTGCGCTTTAAACGGATTAAACGGATTTATTTCTCTAAAAACAAAACCAATGTAAAAATTAAATGTGAAAACTTACCAATTCTTTGTAACATTTCAGCATAAAATAAACAATGATCAACTCATCATTCATCATAGACAATGGAATTATTACATCCCAAAAGAAGTACAGTGCCTGCTAAAAGGCTGCGATTTATTAAAATAAATCACTATAAATACGATTTGCATGGTTTTTAAGGGTTTTGCAGAAGATTTTGACTTGTGCAGGATATTTCAAATCTTGTGAAGACATACAATAGCTTTGTATTAGAAACAGACCAAAATACAAAGGTTATTCACATGAAATCTTCCCATCTGCCATGGCTTTCATGAGTCATGAAAAATGACAGATTGTGATAGTTGCTTTTTTTTTTTTTTTGGTTTTTAGTCATAGTTTAATTACGTTTTACCTGTATGTTTTTCTCGAGTTTGTGTGCAGCCTCAGGAGAGGTAATGTGATAAATGTGATAAAAGTCACAGCTCACAGGTGTTTCAGATGATGTGGTCTGCTGGGAGCTCACACTCTTCAGGCCTACTTCTGCTTTTGTTTGCTGTGCGCCTTTGATTTGCGCTTTAAACGGATTAAACGGATTTATTTCTCTAAAAACAAAACCAATGTAAAAATTAAATGTGAAAACTTACCAATTCTTTGTAACATTTCAGCATAAAATAAACAATGATCAACTCATCATTCATCATAGACAATGGAATTATTACATCCCAAAAGAAGTACAGTGCCTGCTAAAAGGCTGCGATTTATTAAAATAAATCACTATAAATACGATTTGCATGGTTTTTAAGGGTTCTGCAGAAGATTTAAGGCAGAATTAAAAGTAGGGATGCACAATTTGGAGCAAACAAAAAGTGATTTTTCTGATAAAAATTTAATGGTTTCTTAAACAGCTCCAGGTTTGCTGTGCTTGTTTGTAGGGCTGCATTTGTCCAAAAATATTGTGATTATATATCAATATGACTATAAAATATAATAATCATATTTATTATTATTATTAATAATTATTATTTAAGAAAAATATAATAATAATATTTACAACAGTTTTATTTTACAGTACAGCTACAAAATTACAATACCAACATTTATGGCTGTCTTAATGTATTTTCAAATGTTAAAACTTAAATAGTGTAGTATGGAAAAGAACAGTCAGGACATTCCGTTCAACATCTCCTTTTGTGTTCCATGGGATGAAAAACAAAACATACAGACTTCAAACAGCATGAGTAAATTATGCCAGAATTCATTTCGGGGTGAACTAGCCTTTTAAGTGCATTGAGCACTTCTTTATTAATGTGCAGGAAACATGAGTTGATGTAACAGATGTAGCCGATGTAATCTTTCATCAGATGCGCCCTGCTGAGCACCACTCACATGTTCCTGCTGTCCAGGGTGCGGTAACCCCTGCGTGCGTTATGTGGGGCGCTCTGCAACGCTGTGATGTCAAACGCAGCTGTGTCAGCCTCACCCCCTCCTTCATCATCATACGTGATGATATTCTCTCTTACATCATCCTCCTCTAAAGGCGAGAGCGCGTCCCTTTTCTGCCTGCGCAGGGACAGAGACAAAGCACTGACAGCTAGAGAGAGAGAGAGGAGAAAGAAAGAGGGAAAGAAAACAGTGAGAGATGAAGAGAAAAAGAGTAAGCGTTTTATGATGCCATTTATAAAAAGGGAGGACGTGTATGTTTGTGTTGGGTGACAAAATTTTGCAATAAAATTGCATGGTGCTACAGAAAGGCAGGTACTCAATAGACACATTAGAGCAGCTGGCAAACTAACACTTACACAGACTGATGCCCCATAATTACATTTATTACACAGCTCTAGGGAATTCTCGATTCTGATTGGTCAATCGTTGCATCCAGTGGTCTGACGGTTTCCTAATATTCACCGTCATCAATGACAATGCTGTATATAAGAGCGTTCATCCAAGTGACCTAAACAGGCACTACTTTCATGGACTTGCGCTCTCTCATTTGATATAAACACAATTGCCGCCATTTTATTTACCCTAATGTCAATTATCTCAGATGACTTCAGTATAAATACTGTATTACTGTAATATTGTTAAAGTGTTCTTCTTGTTGCTAAGCCTATTGTTTTGTACACCGTAGCGGTATATTTATTTTTCTATACTATAGAGGTCAGTGTTTTTTTTATTATTTCTATACTAATATAGTATTTACTAATATTTTGAAACTTTTATTTAAATATATTTTTTATTATTTAGTTTGACTAATTTTGGATCTTCAGCTTATTTTATTTCAGTTAGTTGCCAAAGCAACATTTCTAATTTTCATTGCAGTTTTTATTTTATTTCAATTACAATGATTATTTTAATACCTTTAGTTTCAGTTTAACAATAACAACACAGATAAAGGTAAAATTACAAAATAATTTAAACTCAGATGTGCTCTGAGTCTTGGTCCTGATCACACTGTCTGTGTTTATTTTGCAATAATGATAATCTGACTGTACATTACCATTACCATTTGGAAGTTGCACTAAACTTACCCAAAAGAGTGGCCACACAGGCTAAAATGGCCAGCAGGGCGGCAGTGCTGAGTCCAGGGGAGGGCAAAGAGGAGTGCTGGGGCAAACAAACCGTCTCTCTGTCCCACTCTGCCTCACTTTGCTTCTCTTTCTCTCCGGCCCGGGCTCCTCCCCTCAGACAGGGACATACGGACACTGTGACTGTCCCCGTGCTGGTCAAGCCAGAGACCCCGTCCCTCAGGACCAGCGGTACGTAGAGAGTGAGGGAGGATGAAGCAAAGCGAGACAGTGTCTGCAAAGGTGACGCCAACACCAAACTAGCAGTGTGGCCTAGAAAATGAGAATAATAGCAAAGAAATGGAGATACACAGGAAAAAAGGGGGGCTTTTAGATCAAATTGAACTCGATGGAACTTTAATTTAATTGAACTCAATCGAGTGCAGTTTAATTCCATTGCTGCTCATATAACATTTGTACAGACCAGTGAGTCCAAATGCAGCATGAATGCCAGAGCACATTTTGTCTGTGTGTGCCGGGAGAAGATAGATGTGGCAGAGTAGCAAAAGCAAACAATAGGGAAAACAAAGGAGCAAGGCACAAAGCAGCCACACAATGCGGTTGCAGACAAAGACTAACGGATCAAGAGAGATGCCGATGCTCATGGCTGGGTGGGAGAAACAAATTGTGGAAGAGACTGCAAACCTCCACTCTCCCTGATGCTGAAGTTGAGGGCAATGTTGGAGTCCGGAGGGATGTTGAAATGGACGGTGCTGTCATTTCCTCCCTCGTCTCTATCAATCGCCCGCAACACCTGCACCACCTGAGAAAATGAGATAGGAGAAAGATGGAGAGAGAGAAAAACAAAATAAGGGGCAGAGCCAAAAGGGAGGAAGGGGAGAAAGAGAAGGAGAGCAAAAGAATAATGGAGAGAGAGAGGAGAGATTCATTTAAAAAAAAAAAAAGATCCACATTTTAATCTCAGATATCAGCATTAACCTCACCAGCACCTTTGCAAATAGGTAGCTAGAGACTGATTAGCCCGCAGTCAAACAATAATTAACTCTGACCGAGTAGCAAGCCTTGGGGAACACCCAAACATAGACACAGCTTTAGCATGTGCTCTAAAAATGAGGCACCGACTCCAGAGATCCACTTAAACTACAAATAATCACTCGATGGGTCTGTTTTTGCAATGCTCCCCCCACACATTAGGGAAAAAGTTCAAACAAAAATGGGCCGTTTGATGCAGATCAGAGCTGTGGGTTAGGCAGTTCTGCTGAGGCATGAAAAAAGTTTTTTTTTTCTGTGATTTCAGAGCTGCACGGTGATAATGTCAAGTCACATTAGTAGTTTTCATATTCTAAAGGGTCACCAAACTTTCCTCTCCATAATGTGACTTGCAGTAAGAAGTTATGCAAGCTTCCAGTAAGATCTTCCAGCATTCAGTAAGACCTTTTCTCCAAAGGAAATTACACTGTGCCCTAACAAGATAAATCGAAAAAGGGACCTCTTCGGTCTCAATGAGAGTTTTTGTCATAACCAGCTGCAATCACAAGCAACCGGTAAGACAACAGTTTGTTGGTCATTTGGTTGATAGGTCTTCTACATTGCATCTAGTTGCACCACTCACATTGAAATTTACACTAAATATACAATATCGTTAAAAAGTTTAGGAGTCAGATTTTTTTTAAGGAATTGCTTTTGTTCAGCAAGGATGCATTAAAATGACAAATGTGACAGTACAAATGTTTATAATGTTGCAAAATATTTCTATTTCAAATTTTCAACATTGATAATAATAACCCCAAATCAACATATTAGAATGATTTCTGAAGAATCACGTGGCACTGAAGATTGGAGAAATGGCTGCTTAAAATACAGCTGTCACAGGAATAAATTTTAAAATATGTTAAAATAGAAAACAATTAAAAAATGTACAAATCCCACTGATAAAACATCACTGAAATCATTAAAATACAAACTATGTGTTCTTAGTTGTATGCTCTTCAGCTGCAGCACGTTGCGAGTGAAAGAGTTTGCAAAATGAGACACATCGTTCTGATTGGCTGCAATTTGTTGTTTGTTTAATTGTTTCAAGCCACATCCTTTTTTGCATTCAATATGAACAGACAAATCAGACTGATATCAAACTTAAAGTGCATGTAAACCCATCCAATGTTGCTCCAGGACCAACAAGGTTAATAATAACGTTGATCTAAGACCTACTAATCCTAATTGGGGAAATCACAATAAGTTTTCATTTGACCATAAGCTGTGAAGACAGCGGAATGATGAAGACAGGAGAAAGGACACAAGCTATGACAGCTTCACAGCTGCATGCCACCCAATTAAGAGTTAAAGAAAAGACATGAGTCAGACAAGGGGAAAAAAACACTACAGAATCATGGAAAGACAGGCACTCGAAATGAATGAGAGAACTGGAATGAGAGGCAAAATGGATGGAAAGCCAACAGACCAAAAGATGAGCAAATTATAATGTATATCTATAGAGGAGATGAGAACGCATGAAGCATCCTGTAAATGAGAACAGCAGTGATTCAGCTGCAGGGTAATGGCAGAACAAATCAATCAGCGTGCAGGCTGTATAAATGGACACATTCACAGATGTGTTAAAAAAAAATGACTGAAAAAAAAAAAAAAAAAAAAAGATGCCAGAATTTTCAGAATTTGGGGGTAAACTGTTATGCTTTAAACCTGTGGAACAGCAGTGATTCAGCTGCAGGGTAACGGCAGAACTAATCAATCAGCGTGCAGGCTGTATAAATGCACACATTCACAGATGTGCTAAAAAAAAATGACTGAAAAAAAAACAAAAAAAAAAACTTTAAGCACCACCAAATCCATATGAACACAAAGAGCGTGAGTCAGTGAGTCTAAAGGGCTGAAGGTCTGAGAAAAGGTAATTAATCACCCATAATTAATCTGTGACAATTACCTAATTGCAGAGCTTAACAAAAGGACTCTCATTAGAGCACTTCCTGTGCTTTTACATTCTGGTGGAGTAACAAATGAACTAGTCATTGGAGACAAGTATGACCTTCCTTGCATCCATTATAACATGTGGCTTGTTCTCTCACCTGTCCCTTGGAGGCCGAGTCACACATGGCCGTGGTGTACTGCCTGTCCAACTCGGGTGCATTGTCATTTAAATCCAATGTTTCTACGGCAACCACCACCCTAGACACCTGGCTGGGGTTATCTGAGGAAGTTGAGAGAGCAGAAAAAGGAAGTCACCAAAAATACACACGCACAACACAGCTTGAGACATGCTTGCCTTGAGTCTCGGCCACTGAAGGTAAATTGTCCTCTTGTAAAGTTTATCACACACTTCCATGTGCACGTTTTTAATGAGAAATCATATGCTGAATGGCGAAATTTTTTACACAATCATGCTCTTTTCCCAAACCTAGTGAGCTGGCTAGCATTTGTTGTAATACATCACACATGAAAACATTTCAAGTAGCTTCAATATAGCAGACTACTGTACTTTTTCCCATGTAGATTTTAGTGCAATTAGCTACTTCCCCGATGGGCAAATGGTCAGAATGCTAGGTAGCAGTAGCATGGCACCTCACTAGGTTTTGTAAAAGAGAGTTTCGCAAAGATTTCAACAGCCTCTCTTCATATTCTAGACGAATGGCTTGTCGTGACAAACAAATAGCTTTCAGGAGCTTTTAATTCAGAATAGTTTTCAGTTGGCATATTGGTACAGTTTAGGTTGCACTGGAAAACAAATTTAATGGACTGGTGTGAGCCTAAAGAGAAATTGAAGCATTCTGTCTCTCTCATTATAATTCAGTCCCACACACTTGCCTGTGGTTTGGACTGCTTTCACACAAATGTTTTGGACTGGATCCACACATACACATAGAGCTGTGACATGATGTTGTGGATTAGTGCCCACTGCTTCACATTACTGGGAAAAGGCTTCGCCTACAATAGCCATCAGGCCTCCCTGAAGCTGCTTAGACCTACTTTCCATACTGTAACACAGCACCATAGATCCTCTAGTAACATGCCATCTCCCCTGAGCAGTACAAATTCAATGTATGTTTAAAGCATTTAATCCATGCATACATAATAAATAAATCATAAAAAACACAAATCCATTAAATTTTAGCCATTGATATTGCAACCTTATAAACTAGACAGTTTTGAGAGAAGAGGACATAATGTAAAGGTTGTGATCAGTAATGTTGCAAACTGAATTTGAACTTGTTAGCATCACTATATTTACTAGTAGACACGGTGGCATGAACATTTTCAACCAGTATTAAGCATCCTCGACATAATGATCAGAATGCCATACTGCTGATGTCCAAGTCAGTGTACCTTAGGGAGTTATGAACTATAAATAGCAATGCTAACATTTTCCAGTAGTGACAGTAGCTCTGCAATTTTCAAAATAGTGCAGCTTTTCCAGTAACAAGCTACTTTTGAAACGCGCTGTGGTGTAGCGTGACAAATCACTGTTTTTAATGTCACATTATATTGTGTACACAGCCGAGCAAACTGAGGCATTAATCTAACGTGCTCTCCTGAACTGTATTCTCTCTTAAAAGTACCAACATTGGAAAGTCGGAGTAATTTTAGTGATTTAAACTTAAGCATATGTAAAATACTTAAATATATATAATTATTTCTCAATAAAAAGAGGCAGTGATTTCTGCACAAAGACATGATTCGATGATTTGTTTCTTTTCAAACTGGTTCATTTCCACTATCCAAGCAAACCTTTCCAAAAGGAAATGATTCACTGATTCATGCCTGTGTGCAGCAGTGTTGTTAGTGTTAACTAAAAAACATTTTTGTTAAATTAAATAAAGCTGAAATAAAATAAAATGAAACGTAAATATTAGACAAAAAACATTCAAATTAAAATTATGAAATGTTGCCTTGGCAATTAACTGAATCAAACTGAAAGCAAATTAAAGCTACATAGAATATTAAAAAAGAGACAAAATTACAAAAACTACAATTAAAAGGAAACCTGAAAAGAAAATCTAATTCTAAATATTAATAAATACTAAAATAGTATATAAAAATACTAAAATAAAACTGATGTGCAGAAGTCACTGCCCTTTTTGTTAGATATATTTAGATATATACTAGATATATCTAACTTAGATACATTTAGCAATATTATAGTAATATTTAGCTATATTCTATTTTTGTTGTTATTGTATTACACTATGTTCAAGTGTAATGCTCTCACCCTAATCAAAACATACTCATTCAGTGATTCAGAAACTTCTGAGCTCTGATTAAATTATATAACTGGACAACTATATATGGATATTCATCCAATTATATTAATTATATTATTATATAGCTTCCATATAGTTAGCTACTTTTATTTGTAGCTTGTGATATAGCTCACTACTTCCCTAAAAGTGTGACTCTGTGTATGTACCTCTCTGTGTGGCAATGATGGTGATATTGTGCCACTGCTCGTGCTCACGGTCCAGCTCGGTCACCGTAGTGATGAGTCCGGTGTCTGGAGTGATGCGGAACAGAGCTTCTGGGTCAGACTGAGGATCGATGGAGAACCTTACACTATGTTCAAGTGTAATGCTCTCACCTTAATCAAAACATACTCATTCAATGATTCAGAAACTTCTGAGCTCTGATTAAATTATATAACTGGACAACGATATATGGATATTCATCCAATTATATTAATTATATTATTATATAGCTTCCATATAGTTAGCTACTTTTATTTGTAGCTTGTGATATAGCTCACTACTTCCCTAAAAGTGTGACTCTGTGTATGTACCTCTCTGTGTGGCAATGATGGTGATATTGTGCCACTGCTCGTGCTCACGGTCCAGCTCGGTCACCGTAGTGATGAGTCCGGTGTCTGGAGTGATGCGGAACAGAGCTTCTGGGTCAGACTGAGGATCGATGGAGAACCTGAGGGAGACAGAAGATAAAAAAGACAAATGGAGAGGGAGAACACAAGAGGTGAGCAGATGCATGAAGCCCCAGCTCATCAGAAAATCTGTCATTCAGGAGCTGCTTTAAGCCCAGGAGCGGAAAACAAAAGAGCCGTGATTGGCAAAGTAAGGATTCTCAGATCCCTAACTACTGTTAAAATAACTATAGCTCACTAGGATGAATATTGATCATTCCATGTGGAAACACGCCTTGTAACAAGAATACCCTAATCTCTGTGATAATGTTTTGAAGTGTTTTAACATAAGACACAGAATAGCATACAACCATAATTAATTAATGACATTATGGCTCTGTTCCAAAGCCTACTAAGCTGCCTACCCAGACGGCTGCTTTAAGCATCCCAGGCACGTTCCTGATGCGAAGGCTGTTCCAAACAACAGGCAGCAAAATTATGCTGCCTTTTTAGATTCCTCTCTAGAGCCAAATTCTAAAGCAGCATGTGTTTCCACTGTTAATAACTTTGTGAATTTAGCAGTTTTTTTTATTTAATTTTTTTTTTAATTGTAATGTACATTTAAGACACTATACTTTGTGTTTTATTACATTAGCATTGATTAATTCATTAACGCTGCTGTGTGAGTGTTTCTCTCCTCTGACCAATGAGATCCATCTCTTAACATTTTGTCATTTTTTTGGAAAGCCATATGTGGAAATGGTATGTGGACTTTTTCTTTTGAAATATATACACACACACACACACACACACATATATATACATTTATTACACGGCGCTGTGGAATACTTGATTCTAATTGGTTAGTCGCGACATTCCGAGGTATGTTATCCCTTGTTATTACACAACTGTGGAATACTTGATTCTGATTGGTCAGTCACGACATCCCTCAATAACAACCGGTAAAAGCTGATAACACAGGCTCATCCGGGTACCTGAAGTCGGCGCTGTACTCTTGCTAGGAACAGTTTTTCTTGGTGGAAGCTTTGCGTTTGGTTAGCTAATAAGATATTAAAACTCGATTCAATATTATGTGTACAATTATTTAATTACGTCATCCTGGTATCGCGGACCCGCTCTCTCGTTTCATACAAACGCAGCTGCTGCCATTTTGCGACGATTTTTTTGTACACTGTAATGGATTAAAAGAGAACTAACAAACTGGTAAGATTTTAAAACAGTTTTGTCTTAAATCAATATATTTTATCGCCTTAATTATTTATGTGGTGAAATTGTGTAAAAAGTGGTATGACTGCACCGTATCCCTTAATGACCGTCTAGTTTGAACCTGCCACTTGCTCGCAACTGTTGTCTTAATGGAAGCTTTGCGATCAAATATTTCAACTCAGTATTTCGTGTCTAATTATTTACTTATGTGGCAAGAAGCCGTGTAATAAGCGGTGTGTCAGGGTCCTGATCACCCTGTCGGGGGTTATTCTGCGATAACAACTGGCTGGATGTACATTATCCCTTACATATCTGTTGTAGTTTACATTCACCACTATAGCAGGGTTATTATAGTAAACTAAAATCATTAAAAAAATTGTTAGTTGATATAAAATAACCATTAACTGAAATAAAATAAAATATTAAAAAAGTATTATTTCTGCTAGTTGCCAATTAAACAATTTCTCATTTTAATTTAGTTTAATTTGATGTACTAAAATAACTAAAACTGAAATAATGATGAATTAGAACTATATATACACGTTTAAAAACAAATAAATAAATAAAAATGCACAACAAAATTACCAAAACATTGACTAAAATGAAAATGGAAAATATAATAACTATATATAAATAAAATAAAAAATATAGAAAAGATATAAATAAAATATAAACAAATATATTAAAAAACTAATTAAAAAATATTAATAATAATAGTATCTCAGTGATACTAAAATAACACTGCTCTATAGAAGTTTACCAAATTATGATAACTTCTGCTTCTGAGAACCCCGAAAATGTGGAAAAGGGTCCATGAGCTCAGCGAATATTTTCATTCAAGATGGTGCATGAAGTCATTTTATTCAGAACATAAAAGTTTTGATAAATACTTTAAACTACACATTCAGTGTAGTGAAAGAATGCAGTCTGTACCTGATGTTGTTTGTGAGCCCCGTATCTGGGTCCACGGCACTGACCCGTCCCACTGTGCAGGCCGGGGGGCAGTTCTCAGACACATCCATTCTGTAACGTGTCCGTGAGAAACGAGGGGGTTCATCTGCATCCAGCACGGCCACTCTGATCGAAGCACGATCTTTAAAAGGCCCACGCCGAAGGAACCGAGGGTCCACGATGGGGTTCAGAACCTCCATTGAGAAAGAGTAGGAGCTACGGCTCTCATAGTCCACTGCCTGTAAACCAAACAAAAACATGAGTATGAAACATAAACGTAATGACAAGACCGAAATGCTCATACTGCCCACATGAGCGCCACAACTGAACATTATCACACTCACCACATATCACAGCTCATACCACAACCACAACCTATAGAATCTATGTACAGGAAAATAAAAAAATAAAATCGATTTACTTTCTATAAGATGCAAAAGGGTGATAGAACTTAATGACATGATAGACTGTTCTTGGAGCGAAGCAAGAAAGAAACCCATCTGCTATGATAATACCTAATCAAATCGTTATATGTTTTTGGTGATGTTGTTGCTTGTGTTTGCAATATATGCTCCAACAATTGCATGACCTGAAAAGGCTGTAAAATTACAGTGGATAGAAACTGATGGGATAATAAATAAGCCAGTTTGCTATGCGAGTGGAAAATGTGGTGCCGATGGATCTTTGACATCCAGTTTAAACGTGAAGTGAGCAGTAAATTAAAGTGGATCGCTCTGACTATAATCAATGAAGCTGTCTATACCACAAGCTAGTTTTGTTGAGCTGCTTTCTGCAATAATCCATGCCCAGGGCGTCAACCTCACACTCCATCCCTGCCGACAATGATTTTGCTTTTAATTTGAACTACAAGCCACTATATGGTATTCCAAGAATAGCACATTCTGACAGACTTTAATTACTGTTTTTTTAATTATTATTATCAGAGTCTCCTCAAATGCAATCACGTTCTCTGATGAGGTTGGCCATGATAATGGCAGGATCAGGGCCCAGAATTTATTGTATTGTGACGAGTCATGGGATCTGGATCTGGCACTGGGAGGGTTGTGTGTGAAGCTGGCACACCAGGAATGAGTAATGGGCTGGTTTTGGCAAGAGTAGCTGGACTGGGGCTCAAGGAAGTCAGAAATGACTGGCTCATTACGACGGTCACTTTTGTTACTTCATTTATCTACACACACACACACACACACACACACACACACACACACACATTCATACACACTCGCCCTCTCTCTCCCTAATGCAAGACCACGTGGAGGTTGGAAGGAGTCAGTGGGGCACACATCGGTTTCCTCTGACAAGCCGAAGGACAGACTGAAATGAGTGAATTCTGAAATGAATTAAACTGTGCTGACTGGAGGACATCAGGTCACTGTGGTCACTACAAATCTCTGCCACTTTCACAGAGATCACATCAGAGTTGGACTCTTCGTCTTAAGGACTCTCATAAACATGGTCTGGGATTCATCACTTGGTATCTTGGCCTGGGTCTCAAAACTACAGGCAATGATCTTAGATTGTGGTCAAGAGACCTCAAGAAGTCATTCATAGAGCTGATTAACTCGATTGTAGGTCACTGAAGTGTCCAAAGAATTAGCAGAAAAAAGAAAGTCAAACAGGTCCCAAGTTACATGAGGGTTAATATATGACAACATAATTTTATTTGTAAGACAGAAAAAGACAGAAAGACATTTTTTAAATGAAACAGTTTCTTAAAACTTTAGGCAAAATCTAAAAAAAAAAAAAAAAAGTTGCTATGTTTTTGATGAGTATCATATTTAATACATTAGGCTTTGTTTGGCTCTTATAGCACTCCTAATCGAGGAGAAAAAAAATGAAAATACAAATCAAATATGATACAGTAGGGTCTCCACAAAAATTATTAAACAGCACAATTATTTTTTAATATTGATAACAATATGTCTCTTGAGCACCTAATCAGCATTTTAAAATGATTTTTGAAAGATCATGTGATACTGAAGACTGGAGTAATGGCTGCTGAAAATTCGGCTTTGCCATCACAGGAATGAATTACAAACGATAGTAGTATACAAGCTCACATAGACCAATAAACACTCTGCTATGAACTTATAAGCTGCAACAAGAAAGAAAGATTAAAATGACTCAATCAAATCAGTGGGTAGGGGACAGTTGAAGACAACTGAAATATAAACCTGAAAGGAACACGAAAAGAACAGAAATGAAGGTGAGAAAAAGAGGAAGATACCAATAAAAAGGGACAGGGAGTCAAGCCAAGAGAGAGGAAGAGGGATAAATGGAGAGAAAAGATTCCTAACAGGATCCCATTAGTGGCAGAGAGAGACAATCTGTCTGAGGAGGAGAGATGTCACTTACACTGTGAGCACACACTCATCACCCCATCCCTTCCTCTCTCACATACTCAATCACTCACTCTCTCTCCCTCCCTCTCTCATCACGCCATCACACGCTCTACGCCCCTCCTAGTGAGCAGCGGTCTGATACTGACATCTAGAATACACACTCATCTCTCTCTTACGCCTGTTTATAATAAACCTGGCAGAAAAGACCAGCCTGAATTAAATTCACAGGCTGGTTTATGCTAGTTTCATGCTGGTCTAGCTAGGAAACTGATTTTCTTTTTTTTTAGAAGAATCAGGAAATTCCTCCTCCTCTCTCTCCTGTTTCACTCTCCAGTTTCTCTGTTAAATGGCTCTCCAGTGGAATAGCAATTATGGAAAATTAATTAGGCTCTCTATAGGGTCCACTATTTGGCTATACTAAATTACGCTATATTCCATAACGCCATATGGCAGATCATCTAACTTTTCATTAAAATATGTACACTACCATTAAAAAGTTTGGGGTCGGTGAGATGTTTTTATTATTATTATTATTATTGTTGTCTTTTATGCTGACTGCCTTTATTTGATCAAAAATATAGTAAAAGCGGTAATATTGTGAAATATTACAATTTGTTTATTTTATTTTTATATGAAATTTATGTGATGGCAAAGCTGATTTTTCAGCAGCCATTCTTGAGTTTCACATGATCCTTCAGAAATCTTTCTAATATGCTGATTTGGTGCTCAAGAAACATTTATTACTATTATTAGTGTTAAAAACAGTTGTGCTGCTTAATATTTTTGAGGAAAAACCGTCATATATTTCCCCCCGGGATTCTTTGGTTAATTTATTTGAAACAGAAATCTTTTGTAACTTATAAATTTCTTCAGTCACGTTTAAACAATTTATTGAACTCTTGCTGAATAAAAATCATTTCTTTAAAAAAATTAAAATAAAAAATCTGACCCCAAAGTACCATGACAATATAAACCTGAAGACAAATCTATGGCTGTAAATAGAATAAAATGAATTTAATATTTAAACTTAACCCACTGCATCCCACCAAGAAATATTTAATGAGGGATAATAGCAATAATAATAATAATTTTATTTAAAATACATCTTTCTCATTCCCAATGCACTAAAACGCAAAAAATAATCAAAATTAAAAAGTGTAAATTAAATCACAGCTCTAGGTTAAATGAATAATACTGAAGAGAGGGCAAAAAAGCTCAAAATACCAATAGCATTACTGTCTGTCTCCATACAAAGAAATTCTCACGAATGCAGTCACAAATTCATGGTTTGCCCATATGTGTGGGTATTTGGATCTACTCTCTTTGTGAATTTCTGATTTTGCCCGGTTTCTCTTTGTGTGCACAAACATGTTGGCTCTGTGCTCAAAATCCTCTGATTTGTCCGCAGCATGTCTTTTGTCTACGTGCACAAATGCATTCATTCAAAGGTGACAGGCAGTCTTGAATCAGGTTGTCTTCCTGACACGACACCTGATTCACAGCCGCTCTCTCTCTCTCTGTCTCTCTCTCCCTTGTGTTTTAATTCGACTCTGGGACATTAAACCCAGATTATCCTTTGAAGCAATTCACACACACTACATTCTAACAACGTACTGCTTCCCTGCGCTCCCTCCTCGGTCTCCCCTTCATTCCTTGCAAACTTAAAGCTTACAAGCCTACATCTTCAAGTCCAAAAACCAGGTTTGATTCAATATTCCACTTTGACATCAATACTGGTTCAAAAAATCCATCCCTCCAATTATTTATTATAATTCTTCCCACAGTCCTTCATTGCTCCCTCAATCACTTTGTCTCAGAGAAGATTAACGCAGTCTCTCCTCTCAGAGAGAAAACAGAAAACAAACAGCACCACAGGTTAATGGCCATGGATTAGCTACATGGTTAAGGTGAGTATATATGGAAATAACTAAGGGAAGAGAGATTTACTGCATCCACAGCTGTTTCTAAAACTCAGCTGGCGGAGGATGACACAAAACAACAGCAAGGTCATGAGTCTGATTCTCAGGGAACACACGTGGATACAAATTTAGCCTAAATGATGCATGCACTGCATAAATGTAAATATAATGCAAGATTTGAACCTTCATCTTCAATTCTGCATCACAGATATTTACAGGAGGAAATTCATGTCCACGGCCTATGCTTAATTCATAGCATCCTATTTAGTTGCAAAAGTAATCACTCAGCTCAAACCTATAGATTGTTGCACCATTAGGTGGCACTGTTGGAAAGCTGTATAGGCCTATAGAACTACCGTTACAAAAAGGTGTTTAATGCTACTTTAGCATCAGTCAGTTTAAGGACAGTTGGTTGTACAACACTGCCACAAGAGATCACAGATGTGGATCTATTGCCGGCATATTAAATATTCAAATGTACACAGACCTCTTCCATCATAGCCCTGTGTAATGCAGCTCTCTCTCTCTCTCTCTCTCTCTCTCTCATACACACACACACAAACACACACACACACACACACAAACGCAAACACATAAACACAGACTTCCAGCAATCTGCATACGCTTAATCAGAGCAGCATGCCACCCACCAGCCCACACAAGCCGTTCTGTCTGGATAATTATGCCTCTGAAAATTCACTTTGTGTTGATTAGTCTAAGAACAGTGAATAATGATGTGTAATGCCAGCGTGGGGACAAAATATTAAACGAATAGTTCACCGAAGATTACAATTCTGTCATCATTTACTCACCCTCACATTGCTCCCAACTGCATGACTTACTTTCTTCCGTAGAATACACAAAATGTAATTTCTGAAGAATGCCTTGGGCACTGTAATGAAAGTGAATGTTATGTAATGATAGTGAATGCGACCCAGGCTGTCAAGCCCCAAATGACAAAATCGCACCTTTAAAGTATGAATAAAAGTGCTCTATACAGCTTATTTTAACTTTTCTGAAGCCATTCGGTAACATTATGTGAGAAAGTCATTCACTAAAATAAATGTCAGGTGTGACACTTTCGAATCGGATCTTTTAAAGGGGTCATATGATGTTGCTAAAAAGAACATTATTTTGTGTATTTGGTGTAATGAAATGTGTTTTTTTAACCTTAAACCGCATAAACACATTATTTTCCACATACTGTACATTATTGTTTCTCCTCTATGCCCCGCCTTTCTGAAACGCGTCGATTTTTACAAAGCTCATCGGTCTGAAAAGCGAGGTATGCCCTGATTGGCCAGCTATCCAGTGCATTGTGATTGGCCGATACCTCAAGCGTGTGACGGAAATGTTACGCCCCTTACCCTACTGTGATGCCGAGTCCCGGCCGGAGCGACGAGCCAAAAACATTAAAACCCATTATAAACGAGGCATTTGTTGCATCCAGTGGGGACATAATTACGGATTATAATGACTTATACTGCCTTTTTACGCGTTGCGTTGCATCGCGCCACGTAAACATAAAACCATGTCTGCATTTGTGATCGGAGAAAGGAAACATTTAAATCGCATCATATGACCCCTTTAAAGGAATCGGTTGATCCAGTGCACAAAACATATTCTCCAGTTCAACACACTTGACTCAATGATCTCTTGTAGAGGAAGATTAAGAGTGCATAATTCATTAAGCATAGTCTTTAAATATAGCACACAAATGGTATGGACTACATTTATGCTGATCGGTGTCATTTTTTTAAGTTATAAATCTTCCATTGATCGTAATTGCATGCAAAAGAGTGGCCGGTAAATTACTCAATTTCTCCTTTTGTGTTCCACAGAAGAAAAGAAAGTCAAATGGGGTTTGGAACAACTTAAAGGTGAATAAATGATGACTGAATAATTGAGAACTAACCTTTAAGTACTCACTAAACTCATATTCAGACACATATAGTAGGCTAGCACCTCCCAAAAATGAAACCTGATTTACACTGTAGGTTCCTTTCCTTAATCCTCAGCTCAAGGCATTTTTTTCCCTCAAGGACAAAGAGTTTTTGCACTGTTTGAGAATCAATTAATTTCTAAAGCGCCAGTCCACCCTAGGTTTTTAAAGCGCAGAAATGACCGCAGCACATAACTAACATCCCTCAGGGGAGAGAGAAGGAGTAAGGGAGACTCTACAGAGAGAAACCCAGCGCCGCCTGCACGCCGCGGAGATGAAATGAGTGAGTGAGGGAGGGAGAGAGGTCGCAGTGCAGCTTTACATGGAAACAGTTTCTTCTCAGACAGGCAGGCATGACCTAGCTTACCAAAAAGGGCCCTGACTGACCCATTCACACTCAGCCTTAGGCTTTGTCCTCTTTATCTGCACATCAAAGGTCTCTTCTTCTTATCTGCAAAATGCTTCTTTCTTCAGTACCTTTCATTTTTAGAATGTGCTCCTTTTTTTGTCATCACACGGTTTGTAATTATACATATATATCAATTATATTAACACAGAGTGTGCAAAGGTCATGTGTAAAAGAGGGTAGTCCGTATGTGTGAAAGAAAGAAAGGGTTGTCAAAAAAATTATCAGCTTACACCAGTTTTCATGCTAGTTTGAGCTGGTTGATCTTGCTGGTTAAGCTAAAGGAATATGGATGTTGTTCCAAATGCTTATTTCCTTCTTTGTAAATTCTGAATGCAAATGAAGATATTTTGCAGATATCCAAGCTGTTTTTTCTATACAAATATGAACAGAGACTTGGACTCTCTAGGTCCAAACAAAGTACTGTCAAAATAGTACATATAAAATCATTCATGTCTGCACATCAAGCAAGAATAATCACTAACGTCAAACCTGGTAAAATGCATTTTGAAAAGCCAAAAAAAGTGCAAAAGAGATTTGATAGCTATGAAGCTATTTACATATTTTTTTTAATTACATTTACATTTATAAAAGCGATTTATATTGCATTCAAGGTACACTTTTTTTTAATCATTTGTTTCTTTCCCTGGGAATTCTATATTGTTTGAGCTACAGGAAAGCTTAAACTTTTTAGCACTTAAAGGAATAGCTGACCTAAAAAAGGAAAATTGCCGGACATATACTTACCTTCAGGTCATCCAAGATGGAGATGAGTTTGTTTCTTCATCAGGACAGATTTGGAGACATTTACCATTACATCCCTTGCTCACCAATGGATCCTGATGAATGGGTGCCGTCAGAATGAGAGTTGAAACAGCTGATAGAAACATCACAATAATCCAGCTTTGTGTTTGCATTAAACAAACAGATCAAGACTTTTTTTTAACTGCTGCGTTTGGCTAAAATACAAGACATCTGTCCATAATACTGCTTTCTCCAGTAAGGAGAAATTTGTACAGATCAAGCACCATTTACAAGAGAAAACAGTTCGAAACAGTCCTACACAAATATGTTGATGGATTTTGCGGACAACAGGGGATGGACTATTTTACTGCAGGAATTATTATTACAGGTTATGAACTGGGATTTTGGCCTGAAGCGATGGTTTTAAGTTAAAATGCCTTAATGATGGATTTATTTCTTACAAACATATGGCTTTTCACTTCACAAGACATTAATTGATGGACTGGAGTCGTGTGGATTAACGTGATACTTTATCAGCTGTTTGGACTCTCATTCTGACGGCACCCATTCACTGCAGGGGATCCATTGCTGAGCAAGTGATGTAATGCTAAATTTCTCCAAATCTGAAACAAATTATTTCACATCTTGAATGAATTGAAGGTGAGTACCTTTTCAGCAAATTTTCATTTTTGAAAACTATTCATTCAAACTTCAGTTAGTACAGTTAAAAATACAACTTAAGAATAATTTTAAGAATTCAGTGACCACTTTATTTATATATTTTTGAAATCTTTAGAGCACAGTGATCCCAGTGCTCATTCATTTTTGTTAAAAAAGAGCAACTTAGATATTCAACAAAATATCTTGATGTATTATGCACAAAAGAAAGTCATTGGTTTGACATGAACAATGTGAGGGTAAATAAATGACGACAGAACTTAAATTTGGGGTTAAACTATGGCTTTAAGTGTCCATGCTGCCATGTCTTAAACAGATATGCTACATATAGTCATCAGTCTTTTCAACAGATGTATTATATAAGGTTGTTTGTATGTATTTGAATGTTTGCCAGTGTCTCCTCTAAGCAAAAAGCGACCATGCTCTAAACTCTGTGGGTTCCTGAGAGGTCATGGCGGGCATTGTGATGACAGAAATTGCTCCTATTGGAAACACTTTCCTCCCTGGGGCGAGCTCTTCCACTTTCTGTAATGCTTTCTTTTCTTTTCATATCTTTCACTCTCCCTTTCTGTCTCAAAGAAACCTTCAACTTCAGTCTTTCTGATACGGAGCGAAATAAACAAGAGGCAGGCATGATGATCAGCTGTTCTGAATGACATAGGCAGGTGGCCAAACTAGAGCGGGGTCCTGTAAACAAACACAAACACGACAAATAATGTTCAGCGTTTTTATATTTGTTTAATGGGCCGGAAACCAAAGGGGAGCTTAGTGCTAATTTTACGCTTTGTTTATTCTAATTCTATTAGAGTGGTATCTTTCATGTTTTCTATTAGTTGCGCGTGGGTTCTCTGGCTAAATCCCTTTAAACCTCTTCAATCTTTGTCTTCAGAT
This sequence comes from Sinocyclocheilus anshuiensis, assembly GCF_001515605.1. Classification (NCBI taxonomy): domain Eukaryota; kingdom Metazoa; phylum Chordata; class Actinopteri; order Cypriniformes; family Cyprinidae; genus Sinocyclocheilus; species Sinocyclocheilus anshuiensis. Next base: position 1,019,398 of record NW_015542885.1, read on the forward strand.
ACTCCCACCTGCATATCTTTATATATTGTTCTCTTTCTCTGTCTTTGTCTTGATCTTCTTCTCCATCATTGTGTCTTACAGCACAGTCAGGAGTCCTGGCCAGAATCCTGACAGACAATGGAACCGTCTCGGTGTGGCTTTGACAGGAATATTAGAGAGAACCGTAACACAGGAGCAATTTTAGAAAATATGATTGGGAGAATAAAGCATCAGTGCAGTGGAGGATGAAGTAGGAATTCAAGGAGAGACATGGGAGGAGTTCATTTGTTTACCCATAATTCCCCCTTTTCATTTCCTCCTTCACTAAGCATTAGACGACTAAAGCGTTCCCTCTTTCCTTTCTATACTCTTCCACTTTCTTTCTCAGATTAATACTTTATAATACTTAATCATTGCTCACAAGACTTAAAAAAATATTCTGTCATAATTTGCTCACACTTTCTTTCTTCTGTGGAACATAAAGAAAATATTTTGAGAAATGCCGCAGTGTTTCTAGTCCAAGTCAGTGGGCTCCAATTTTGTTTGGTTCCCGATAGATAGATAGATAGATAGATAGATAGATAGATAGATAGATATTTGCTATGTTCTGTCCAGTTAAACCTGTTATACTGTAGTTCCGTGTCCCAAAGCTGGAAATGTAAAAAAGGTCGATTTGCACTTTGTTTAAATAGACACAGCCTTTAAATTCGGTCAGTTACTGTATGTACACCTTTAAAAGAAAATTAACCGTCCGATCAAATAACTGAATGTGTAAGACTGTGTAACATCTTCAGTATGCCTGATAGAGCAGCACTGCGAATTGATATTTTCTTTCTTACGGTTTCTTTCTCTCGTTTTCCCTTAACTTAATGTTTTTATCTTTTATATGGTCTCTCCTAGTGTATGTCTTACTTCCACGTCTCTGTATCTCTCTATATACTGTCTCCTCTCTCTGGCCACTCGTTTAATCTCCCTGCTCCTTTCTGTCTGTTTCCCCTTTCCAGTTTTCCCTTATCACAGTAATACATCCCTGGCCTAAAATCCCTCCCAGGCTCACCTGCAGCCAAAGCTTTTTTTAAAACTGACTTCCCCACACCTGCCAGGCCTGTCACAGCGACAAACCCCCTTATTTATTGACACACACACACATTCAAACAAACTTGCATGATCGCAGGGGCCCAGTACAGTCGCTGTGACACACACACAAATGAGTGCAGGAAGCTGGATTGGCATCAATAAAACTGTGCCCGCTTTTCCCAGTGTCTGATCACAGATCCAGATCTGAGCAGAGCACACACACAATCAGCTGGCTTCCCAGCAGCTCAGAAATGGGGCTTCAAGCCTTTTAACTATAACGGGCAACATGAAGTTCAAAACGAATGTCGTCATCTCATGGAGCATCACCTCAAAACCTGATTAGTTGAGATTATTCTATATAAAATGATTCTGATGATTCCATTACAGGGACAGTTTACACAGGAATAAAGATTCTGTCATCCTTTACTCAGTGTAAAATGCCAGTTTATGAAAACAAAGGATTATTGTTAACCCTGGGTTAACTATGATCAGCGTGAAATGTTAAGATAAAAAAACGCCATAAAATATTTTTTTATGCAATGAATAAAATTTATGTATACCTGTTAAAGTATCTGTATATATGTATGTATACTTGTTAGAATGCATTAAGGTGAAAGAAATAGTGTTTTTGCATAAGCAATGACCTGTTTGGACTATTTGTGTAGGAGGAGGAAGCCGCATGCTAGAAATGGACCGACAAGGAGTGACAGCTTTCTTATAAATAATCCAACTCACAAGTGTTTAACCTCACAATCAGCACAGGCTTATATATATAGAGTCTGGCACCAAGATTATCAGTCAAATGGCTTACATTTTGTTCTGTTCCTCACACAACATACAATTTTAGAAGTTTTGGAATATAATGCATGAGTCCTGTGGGCAACTTTTTTATGGTGTTTTTTTGTCCTGTTTGGAGCTTGACAACCCCTGGTGACTATGAACTGTCACTGTATGACAACATGACATGATGGTGAGTAAACAATGACAGAATTTAAATTCGAGCGAACTATTCCTTTAATTTATAAATGCATCATGTGCTGTTTCTGGTGATGTGAAGATGCCCTCAGGCAAACAATGACAGTCAGAATCTTTATCAGTGAAGAAACGGGCTCTCAGAGATGAGTGCTGTCTCATGGGACCTCTGCGTGTGGCATGCACCACACGGTGTGCCAGCATAAATCACGCTCTTTTCTCTCGCAGCCTGTCTGATTAGCGTCTCGCACGCACACGAGTGCGAGAGGCTGCACAGACTTTGATGGGGCTGATTCAACATTGACTCACATCGCCTATACAGCACAGACACTCGTTTTTGGCCTTTTGTGGAGGTTTTTTTTCTTCCACTGGAGCAGATCTCCTCACGACACCTGGCAGAATGAGTAACCTGCCCCTCCTACACCAGAAACATCATCTGCTCTATGAGGCGTCTTCTGATCTCTTCCCACCTTCTATAAACCCATGCCCACACACACATACACACTTTTCCCTGCTGAAAAGACCAGTGTAGATGGTTACCAGCATGCATTGTGTTTTGGATGCCGGTCACCACTATTGTGCTGCCATTCCCACCAGAATTCTTAACTAGCTTAGCCAGCAAGACTTTCTCGGTCAGCCTGCTTCAAACAGAAATGCTGTTCGACAACCTTCACTACTGCAGCCATATTTAGCTGACAGCCAGCAGTCGAGTTTCTGTCCACATATTTTCTATGGGAATGTTGAGATGTTGCCTCAAAAAGAGTCCAAAATGTGCTTTTAAAAAACATATCTGCTCATTTGAGGTACACAAACCAACACCGAATAAAATTCATGCTGACTTTTCAGCAGGGTTGCCTTTCCCCATATGTTCTGTTAACGTTCTTCCCACCTTGTTCAGAATGATCACGGCCTCTTGGTTGGCTCCAGTGATGTTAAAGGTGTCCCCTGACTCTCCGTCCAGGATGGTGTACTCTAGCTTGGCATTGTCTCCCAAGTCGGCATCTGTTGCTGAGATCCGACCCACCTCTGCCCCTGGCAGCGCCAACTCTGACACAGAGAATAGCCAGGAACCTGAGAAAGGAAAAAGATTTGGACAAAAAGACCGGATGGGAAGAGAGATATGGAGAAAGAAAATCAACCATTTAGCATCCTCATACATCATATCAATTAGATTTTCTAAAAGCTTTAAACTGAAGCATCTCATAATTCATGTTTTATCAACTACGAGTTTCTCTTTTTGACTTTGGCTATTGATTGGCATTCATTGTTAATCTTGTTGGTTCTTGGCGAAGATTTTTCAAATGCGAATCATGATGATAATTAAGTAATTTACTGTTAAACATGCTGTTAACAAAAATATGGCAGGAAAGAATAACACTGCAAGATATTGTTTCACTAACAAACTAAAACTTACTAATCCAAACGCATGCAATTAATCAGATACATACACAATAGAAATGTAAAATTACAACTTGCATCTACACAAAATGACACAAGTGCTTGAACTAGTGAACTTGAACTAAGTTACATGAAAGTCAAAATGTGTAAAGTTTTTTTGGAGCTCCAGTTTTTACAACAAGGTCAGTTTTCACTGTCATTCTTTTTTTTTTTTATTCATTTAAATTTTTATTCAATTCATTTTAACAATAATTTTATATATAAAATTACATATATTTGGCTTAATTTTTCAATTTATTGTCAACTAAAATGTTAATTTCATCACCTAAAATTAGATGCCAGTTTAGGCACAGTAAAATCAATGAATACAACATGACAAAAATTGAGTAAATGTAAAAAAATACTTTTTTTATATAAGACAAAAACTAGTTCACATTGCCGCAGACAAAAGAGCAACATTTCAAACGCAAAGGCAGAACATATTAGTAAACAATAGTAGGATTTTATCGTGACATTTATAAACTAAGAAAAGTCAAGGAGGAAGGATAAAGAGTAATAGTCCAAAGCATATCTGCTTCTATCAGAGTTGATAGTGAACATTTGTTCAACACGTCACAACCAGGGACATTACACAGTACATCTCCATTTGACACCTTGAATCTGTGACAACAAAACAACAGCCTGAGATGAAAGTCAAAGCTCATCACCATCTCCCTATATCAACAAACTGCACCCAAATTTGCAGAAATATAACACCAGCCATTCAAATCACTCCCTCAGTAGTGTGCATTAGTTCTGCATCTGAAAGACTTTGAATTTCAGTGCAGACTGGCATGTAGTTGATGTCCTGCTGTTCTTTGATGAGGGAGCAGTGCATGGCTGATGGGGAAAAAGTCTCTAGCACAACAAGTGTTTGAGGATTCAACTTCAGAGTGGCCACCGTGTCATTGCTCGGACTTTAAAACGCTCTGTCACTTCTGTCAAGCAAATGCACGCACTTCCACTTAGATGTCGCTTGTGATTCGGCGCACTTGAGGCAAAATTGATGGAGAGTTGTTTGCATTTGGATTTAAGGATTTGGCACAACAGGAAGTCAAACACAGACACACACATTACAGCATGCTCAAGGTCACGCACTTCAGTAAAAGACGAGATGCCCACTGGACAGGAATAAATTACATTTTAAAATATATTAAAAACCGAAAAGAGTTATTTTTTTCAAACTTGTATATATTCAACAGTTAAAAAAGTTACTTTTAAAATGTTTTTTATTGTTATATGCCATATTTTTAATCTAAATTTTTATTTATTCCATTTTCAGCAGAAATGACTCAATTCTTCAGTGTCACATCATTCTTCAGAAATCATTTTATATGCTGATTTGGTGTTTAAGAAGCATGTCTTATTATCAATGTTGAAAACAGCTGTGATGCTTAATACTTTTGTAGAAACTATAATAGATTTTAGGATAATTTGATGAATAGAAAGTTCAAAAGGATTGCAATGATTTGAAATACAATTCTTTGTAACAATGTAAAAGTCCTTACTGTTACTTTTGATCAATTTAATGCTCCCTTGCTAAATAAAAACATTAAAACATTAAATAAAAGCATTAATTTCTGTATAATACAAAACGTGTATATAGTACAAAATTAGCCACTTTTAAATTAAGATTAGCCAAAATTAGCCACTTTTTTTAAGTGTTTAAGTTTTTTACAACTTAATTTTTGCATAAAAAAATTAATTTTGCCTTTTCAAAATTAATATTATAAAACATATATGCAGGGTTAAGATGGACATTTTGAATTATATTATTATTATTATTTTCAATTTTCACAGTGAAGTACATGCAAAAGAAAAACATTTAACAAATACATTTCTGACTTAGCTTTAACAAGTCATGTGACTGAACAATTCGTTCAGAGAAAAGTCTTGTGACTCGATTGGACTGACATGTAAATAGTTGATTTCTTCCACATCCTTTTAGACAAGCATGTTATTTTAGATACAATAATCATGCAACATAATGGTGTATCCATTTGTATCTTTTAGTTACAGTTTGAAAGGACATGATGCTTCTGATCTGCAGCTATCTTCCCCTACAGCTAGCCACAAAATCATTTGTCATTTTCCAGGACTTAAGACTGAGCAAACTCACTTCAAACATGCACACGCACAATGACAGCCTCCCGACACCTCATAAATCACGAATCAGGACTGAAGAGGAGCAAGAAAGCGAACGGATGATCATCTTTTTCCAAAGCAGCTTTAGCCGGCCAATCAAACAGCATGAAGGGACAAGATCAATGTTCTGTGACTTAGAGATATAGCACTCCCCACTGGGTCACTGTAATTGTGTTCAGAAGGGACAAACGAAGTGGTACCACAGCGCCTGCACGGACTCCCTTTAAAGCACCACCTTTGCTCTCAAGCCTCACCTCTGCTATGAGAGAGCCTGCTTGTTTTATTCTTTTAATTCATTAAAAGCCACTCTAATGGGGCTGGGCTTCCCAGGGAAGGAGCAGGGATTGGCCGGTATGAGTCAGCGCCCAATGGGAGATTAAGAGCAGAGTATTTAGAGCTTTTCAATGATAGGCAGATGGAGTTAATTAGCAGGTCTGTGGATGAATACAGGTTCAGCTCAGTAAATAATATGGAGCACAATTACCTCAGGTCCACCAAGCGAGATAAGTGAGACTCAGTGTGGGCAAGACTGCATGTGGGCAAGCAAAAGATGGATTTTGAAAAGAAACACATTTAAATGGCACAAAGAGTTCTCGATGGATGAATAGATGGAGAGGGCTGCATTGTTTGTAAATGAGGGGAAAACAGTTTGCTTCAAAGATGTAGCGATTATAAACAGACACGAATAGAAATGCAAAGGCAATGCTATAAGAGAGAACAGTCGGGAGACAAAAAGAAAAAGAAAATAAGAGAGAGTATAAGAAGGAAAAGAGAACATAAGAGGCCTTATCTGTGGATGAGGCTTTATGTTGCCGTAGAAATGAGACCTCTGAGATGGGAGAGTCATTAAAAAAGTGTCTAGCTGGCTAAAGCTCAAGCGCTGGTTGAAAATTAGATACAATAAAATCTGCATCCTTTTAGGACGTCCATCACTGTGGCACTTATTGAGGCAGGGTTTAAAATGAAGGATGTGGAGAGAGAGTTGGTATGAAGTAACCCTTCTCTTGCCCTGCGGATCGACTAGTTAGCCTCTGCTGATGTTGGAATTACACTATCTGGATCCTGCCGTAAAGTAACAATTAGGGACCAAAAACGGTGATAAACAGATTATGTTCTATAGTATAACCAATGGCCGATGTAAAGCAGAAATATATCACACAATTTAAAGATAGTAAATAACACACGAATAATATTAATGCAATAAAATTATTTTAAAAATATAAATATTGGACTTCCGGTTATGGCAAGGTGCCAAGAGGTCGCAACTTTTTGGCTCTGCTGCTAGTTTGCAATTAATCCTACAATACCAACCAGAATTGTGTTTAAAGTGAAACAACACGAATATAAGAGAATAGGGAATTAAAATGTCACGCAAAGGTGGCAAAAAAGACAAGAAAAAGGTAAGAAACGAAGATGAATATTCCGAGGGTGAAGAAATTAGCGATGCCATCGCGGCTGCAGAAGATGGCCCTGACGAAGGAGATGACGAAGTAATAACTTCGGGTGGAAATAACAACCAGGATATTATGAAAGCCATAATGTCCTTGAAAAGTGGACTTTATAAGAAAATCGATGGTGTGCAAACAACAATTACGGAGGTAAGAAAGGAGATACAGGAATGCACAGGGCGCATAGCACAAGCTGAACAACGTATTTCTGATGCTGAAGACAACATTAATGGGCTAATATCCAGAGGTACTGGGCTCACTGCAGAAGTTTTGACCAATAATGTGGTCTCTAAAGCTTTTAGTATCTCTAGGAGTTGCCCACAAGGGAGTCCTCTTTCACCTTTATTATTTTATCCTTGCAATAGAACCATTCGCCATAGCGGTACGGGCACATACTGATATTTATGGAATCCAGGAGAGTCATCTGGAACATAAATTATCATTATTTGCAGACGATATTATTTTGTTCCTGAAAAATCTGAGTAGCTCTGTCCCAGCGCTCCTGGATCTCATTGAAACTTTTGGAAAAATATCTGGATATAAAGTTAATCACTCCAAATCATCTATAATGTTACTTAATGAATCAGAGAGAAAAAATAACCTAGATTATGCTTCTATCTTCGATTCAACAGATAATTTTACATATCTGGGTATAAAAATTGTTCATGAGGTGAATAAGATTGCTCAGTAATATGCAAACTAAAAAAAGTAATAAATATATTGTTCAAAAAAAAAATATATATATTTTAAATATATTTTACACAATATTTACTAAATTAATGTAGTATAATTAATTTTAAAAGTAATCAATTTGAACAACTATTTGAACTTAAAAATAATTATAATACTTCTTTTGCATACTATTTACTAAAATTATTTGAAAATAATTTTAAATTATTACATTTGAGAAAATTATTTGAACTTGATAAAAAAAAAAGAAAAACATGTAAAAAAGAGATTTAATTTAGACGTCAAAATATAGATGTTCATGAAGGTAATTGGCCAAACAAAGTTCACTTAAAAAAAAATATATCAACCATTTTGATATCATTTTGATAAAAATAAAGATTTACTTTATTTTTAAAACACTAGGCATCATAAACTTGCCAACTTTGTAAATAGTTAAAAGAAAAACTGAGAATCATACATTCAATGACCAAGGATCACACTCTACCAGACTTTCAAGTAGACTTGTGCTGGTATTCGGTAATGCGATATATCAATGAATATGCACGATATTGTTATCGTGGGCACTTCTAAATACCGTGAATAATTATATATTATAAATTATTCAGAATTTTGAATGCATTTTAAGAATACTTTTCCCATCAACTGGTCAAAATGCACAACACCGCTGTATGCTGCCTGAAAGACGCGTGCGCACTCTGACGTAAACAAGCGTGGACGAGAAGCACATGGCGGAACATGTGTGAGATGCTCTGGATGAAAGCGCACTTTCACTCTCCGACAGGAGATGGCGCTAAACTGCAGAAATAATAATAATAATAATAATAATAATAATAATAATAATAATAATAATAATAACAATATTGTGATAATACCGTATACCGTGATAAAAGCATTAGCAATTAATCACAACATGAAAATTTGATACCGGCATATCCCTACTTTCAAGTCTTTCCGAACACAACAAACTCACACAGAAACACATGCCTTGTTTCTAGGAGATGTGTGGCAAATGAAAACAATATGTGTTCTAAAATCGGATATTTTGATCTAGATGGAATCTGTGAGCATCATACACATCATTCTATGAAATCTGTCAGCTCAAATCTGCAGACTGGCTTTGACTTTCAGCAACTAGAGTCAACTTGTCCAGACTGTAAATTGGGCTAAAGATCTGGGCAAAAGTCGTGTAGTGAATTTCAGCCTGTATGTTAAAATAAAAGTTTCTGATACTAATCAGGCAAACTCATAGTCCAATTATAAAACAAAAAAAGCAACCAATTTATTAGTCATGGGGATATACCATGATAAACAGGTGTAGACTCCAACACATTTGTTCTTAAAAGGTGCTTTTTTTGTGGAAAGTGCAAAAACAGGGGCATTATGCAAGAGATCTAAAAAGAAATCTGTAAACTGTGGGAAAGAAATGCAAAATTTGCCATACATTCTGATGTTTGAAATAAAGAGCTGTCATACTGTAAACCTATGAAGGAGGAAGAAGACCTGAGAAAAATAGAATATAAGGCGTAGTTCATCAAAATAGCATTCAATTAATAAAGCCCCCTAAGATGATATGATTATGCAGGGTGTTTTACATGATATTTGCATCCAGGTCGTGCTGTGAGGCTTAAAGGGGTCATATGATGTTGCTAAAAAGAACATTATTTTGTGTATTTGGTGTAATGAAATGTGTTTTGCCTCTTTAAGAAGAATCGCTTTATGTATCCCCCAATCGTAAGTCGCTTTGGATAAAAGCGTCTGCTAAATGACTAAATGTAAATGTAAATGTAAATATCTCTTTGGATTTGAGACTTTAGTCTTTGCAACTTTACAGATCTTCTTTATGCACCAAGAGCTTGTAACACTCTAAAGAGAAAGGAAAAATTTAAATCGCATCATATGACCCCTTTAATGAATTGTAGAAGTGCTTTAGCTCACATCATAAGAATGGGCGCACAGCATCATGGGATTGAAAGAATGGTTAACCCTTTCACTGGTGAGTTAAAAAAATTCTAGCGGTCCCCCCAGAGTTAGTTTTTTTAGGCGACCATTATTTTAGAACGTTTCCCCTTATTGTTTCCATGGCGACGTGTCATGCTTGTCACGTGACACACCGCGGCCACAATAACACTGTATGACAGATGGATCGCTTTTATTTAGTTTTTCCTTTTTTATTCAAAATATTCATAAACTTGCTTACCATATCATCAACTATCTGATATTCCGATTCACAAATATGTGTAAATGAGTGTGTTGTGTCGTTTAAAAACCGTTCTAAATGATCTTAATCATGATCTATAACGTCTCCTGAAATACATGCAAGTAAGTGGCCGGTGAACTGGGAGAAGAATAGAGTGAACTTTATAGTTACTTACACTATGTGTATCTGATATTAATAAAACACGTCGGAAAATCATATTTGAATTGCTGCTTCCATAAACATCCATGTGTATTTGACGAACTCTAAATGTATTGTTTTACTAGTACTTATGTGTATTTAAATGTCTGAAACCTAAAATAAACATTATGTGGTTAAGAACACTGCATAGTTCTTGCATTAGTGCATCATACTAAGAAGAGCCAGAGCCCCGGCCCCCATCATGTGCACCTTCTACAGAGGCACCATCGAGAGCATTCTGACGAGCTGCATCACTGTGTGGTATGGTGCCTGCAACGCATCCTGCCGCAACACACTTCAGCGCATAGTGAGAGCAGCTGAGAAGATCGTTGGTGCCTCTCACATGTGGAAGAATTGACAAAGCAGACTTGACTTGACTTGACTTGACTTGATAGTTGTGATTATATGACAAGTGCAGCGGCGTCTCAGCATCAGCCAAAGCGCGAAAATGCAGTTTGAATTTGGCAGTTATGTGACGTCACAGAACGTTCTAAATCCCATATGTGGGACCGTATTCCCAGGGGCACGGAAATAAAAATCCCATATGTGGGACCGTACTGCTCAACAGGTTAACACTGTTCACTCGTGCCAAAAGGATAGTTTCAGCACAGCAAGGATTCAGCAAAGGAGGAGTTAGCTAACTGTTTATGAATACATCAAAACTCAAAAGACTAAACACCGAAAGTGAGAACGAGAGGCAGAGATTAAGAAACTGGTGTTGCGGCAGTGAGTGAGAACTCAAAGAGAGAGATGCGTGGGAGATGGGCAGTTATCCCACTCCTCAGAATGGAAGGACTGAAAACGCAGGGGTGCAAAAGCTAAAGGGAAGGAAAGAGAAGTCAGACAAGGTGAACTAAAGAACGAGAAAAGGTGAAGACGGACACGAGAGAGATAATGTGAGGCCAAGCGCTTGTGTGTGGATGTGCATCTGTCTACCATGAATATATGCTGTTGCACGAGATGGAGGGATGGGGAAAGTTGAGGTACAAAGAGGGCAGGAGACGCGTCTGTGGGCAATGATTATGCCGTCAAATGAAGCAGAAAGCGTTGCACTTTAGATGAAATATTAATAAACAGCAAAAAATAAGCAGGCAAAGAAAATGAAAAAGGAGTAAAGGGAGGCTAATATAACCTACTACTATTTTAATTACGCTCTTCAAGGATGTGGAGCTTAATTAGAGAAGTCAATTATTGGAATTATTTCTATTATCAAACTCGTCCAATATTATTTGCATCACTATTTTCTGCCATTCTGCCAGGAAGTTTAATCTGCACTAAATTAGGATGACTTGGCTTGAAACCTCCATTTACACAGCATGCACCAGACTGGGCCAAACTGGTCTAGATTACCTTAATTAACACTGGATGGCTCTACAATCACAGTGTAAGAGAGAGGCTCTGTCTAAACTTTGCCTGCTATAACCCTAAAACACAATTTAGTTCTCATAGGCTAAGCTATACACGCATGTTTCTTGCTTATAGCTACAAGATGCAAATATTAAAAAATGCTTCTATAAACTATTGTTTGAAGGTTTGGGGTCAGTACATTTTTTTTTTTTAAGAAAAAATAAGGAAATTCATAATTGTATTCAGCAAGGACACATTAAATTGATCGAAAGTGACAATGAAGACATTACAATGCCACAAAAGATTTCTATTTCAAATAAATGCTGTTCGTTTAAACTTCCGATTCATTAAAGAATCCTGAAAATAAAATGTTGCATGGTTTCAACAAAAAAAAGCAAAAATTAATTTTAATTCATTTTGAACACCGAGAATCAGCATATTAGAATGATTTCTGAAGAATCATGTGACACTGAAGACAATTCATTTAATCAAATAAAGAGCGGATTTATTCAATTACAGGAATAAAATACATATTCGAATTAATTAAAATAGAAAACAGTTCTGTTATTTTTTTATTTTTTTTTTTTACTGTACTGTACAGTATATTTCATCAAATAAATGCAAACTTGGTGAACATAGGAGACTTCTTTCAAAACACGTAAAAAAAAATCTTCCTGATCCCAACATAATTAATATGCATAAAAAAAAAAATCTTTTTTTTTTTTTTAAAGTAAAATTCCTAAGTTAAAGTCCTGGTTCATTTCAAACATTTGATAATGGCATAATAATATTCACATAAAGTCTTGTCAGACCTAACACTTTGCTAAATGGCAAACAAGTTTCTTAGGAGAAGAAATGACAGAAAATGAGAAAACAGAGTGGGAATGGTGACCGATATTGCTTGAGAAAGAGAACGGGTGGGAAAAGTGGACAGAAAATGATAAGGAGAAGGGACAGAGATTGTGTTTATGTCAAGGCTGCACTGTTTCTGAGGTGAAATACAGGTGGTGAAATCAGTGTTGTGTGCTTGCTTCGGGGTGTTAATACCTCCAGAGGACTCTCACTCTATTTCTCTCACAAAGACCACTGGGGCTGTGGAGTAATCAAAACATATCCACACCCTCAGCTCAAAATGACTTTAATATCAAAACCCTCCCTCCTGGTGTATATTGTCAGTCTGCGTCTGGCTCTCCCAGGACACCTCAGGTCATCTGACGAGCATTTAAATTGCCCAGGTTAGACTAACGCTCTCTCCTTGCTGCAATGCTTCAGTACGAACTGCTGGAATTAGATCACAGTATGCTGACCTCCATCAACAATGCCCTCAAAGAGCACGGCACACTGTGCTGTATAACTAAATCCGTCCTGTGATTCAACGTGCCCATAATCTAAAATAGACCTTGCCCAGAGCACCGTTTCTACAAATACTTCACTCTCCAATTACTCTCCATCATATATATATGCCATGTTAAATAATAAAAGACGTCAATGCACAGGCCAGTGTCCAGAAGCGCGGATGGCAAAACTTCAAAGAAATAAGCCATGAATTCACTAGTTTATGCAAATGAAGCTTAGCGTCCGTCTTTCAGTTCTATGCGAGCGCCCACTTCACTTTCTTTTCCTCGTCGTGCGTGAGAGAAGTAGTTGCGAGTTCACGGTTTGGTGCGAGACCCCCGTCGCGCTGGCAGTCCGACGGCTGCATTCATCATAGAGACATAGGCACAGACAGAAAGCCCTGCCGGGAACATTCCCATTAGCATGGAAATCACTTCCCTCTTACCTACCCCCACCACCCCCTCCATATCGCTCGTTCTCTGCCTCCATACAAGAAGAATGGCTCTAACTCCTATTATTCTGCGTGAAGGCACACTGCCAGGGTAGATGACAAGAAAAGCAAAATCGTTGACCATTTTTCCCGCACTCCACTCTCACTGTCGCCGATAGAACAACGGCCAACCTCCTGATTGATTCCATCACTGACGTTTGGCTCCGGGTTATTCCTCAAAAACCTCACACAATGGACCAACACTCACCTAAAAAGTTTCCCTACAGCTCATATCGCTGTCCACCTGCTCCAAAGTCAGAGAATAACAGAATTTTTGTCACCCTTGTGCCAGATTCAAGAAGTTTATCTACTGCTGGAATTTCTGCAATGGTAGATTTTTCCCAGCGAAAAAGAACAATGCTGAATGCAGATATTAAAATGACTACATAAACATGCATAATTAAGACAGCAAAATTAATAGGTTTATAAACTTTTAAAAATACTTCATTTCCTTTTGTTAACAGACAAAAAATATATATTTTTTGGCAGTTTTAATGGCAGACATGGCATGACATGTTGCTCATCCTCCAAAGAAAACAAAACATAATAAATTAAGCAGGGTATAAAATTCCATGGAACCCAATTATGACTCTCTTGGAAGTGACCCTCTCCCTAAAATATAAAGGCGGCTACTGTATTTATTTTCATTTATAAAGACGCATTATACTGCAAAAATATTTAATATACATATTAAATTATTATAAATATTAAATGAAAAAAAAATTAACAAAATAATAAATAAAATTTAAATAAAAGCATTATATATATATAAAAAATAAAAATTATATATATATACAGTATATATATATATATATATTCATTCATTTAGTAATATCTGACATTAAAGTACTGTCAAATGTACAGTATATACCTGAAGAGAAGCCTGTACAATAATGTCAAATTCATTAAATTTGTATTTATTTTATTATTATTTACTTTTTTTAATTTATGTATAATTTTTTTCCTTTTTCCGTTTTTTTTTTTTTACCTTTTTAGCGGACCTCCTAGCAGCCTAACCTAAACTAAACTTGAAAATCAGAGTCCTGTAGCAAAACCAGCTAAGAACTTCTGATGTAGAAAGCTTAGAATTGCACAAAAAAAAAGTAAATGTTCTTACACAGATAATTTGGCCTCTTGAGAAAAGACTGGATAGTCAGCAGGTCTTTTTGATCTGTCGTATTTCTAGTGATTGAAACCTCAAAAAGGATTTGCAGTGCTACTCTACTATATGTTTCTCTCATTAATGACACTAAAACAGCGTACAGTCACTTCTGGATGTCTTTGACATTTCACCTCGAATGCGAGAGCGGCCGCAAAGATGCAGTCATCACCACAAATGACCGTAGTGCTACCAGTGCCTCATGTGGAACCGGGGACCATCTAATCCCAGCTCTAATTGGGCGTTGTGATACGACGGAGCGATTTCAGAGATGTTTTCATGCCCCACTGCTATCTATAGCCCCCCTAGGAGACCCCACAGGCAGCCACTGAGTCAGAAGCGCTTTGCCTGCTTGCCTTATTAATACTGAACCCAATCAGCCGAATCAGTCAACAAATTATCCAATCAGAACACATGGCTGAGCACCTCTCCGGCAAACTGACTTGAGGAAATGGACAAAGACCAGGCCACGCGACACAGATAAGAAGCTGCGAGCTCGCCAGCGCACCAAGAAGGCACATCTTCTGTGTTTCTGAGCGCAGAGTGAGATGAAAACAAGTTTGATTACAGCGGGCTGGTCATCCCTTCCTTCCTTCATCCCTCCTTCACGCTTGAAGAAGTCACCCCAGGGATGCATCTTTACGGATTCAGACACGCGTGTTTATCGTTTTATGTGCAGCGAAAACACAGATATATAACCTTACGGGTTTGGACGAGGCCTGCGAATACAAATAGCGGCGGGAGGCCAAACTGAATAGAATTAATTGTGAAGGTACTTTCCTTTTAATTGAGTGTTCAGGACCCCAAAGCCCATATCCGACTACCAAGAGAGAAAACGCTTAAAGCACTCACACACATGTGAATTGATTGGGAAAAGTCACAAGGGATGCGCTTTTTTCGTTTTTAGTCACTCATAAAACCGCTTTGCTCTCAACATCAGACACATTGCTGAGACGCCAAGCAACTAATTCTTTACATTTGATGCTTCCTTTACTTTCAAAATGGATTGCAGCAGAGGCTGAGATGAGTTTACATGGTGCATTTTAGTTACATCCAAACTGTGGCATTTTATAGCCATTATTCTCAAGAGAACATATGCATCAGTTCTGATCGCCTGAGTCACTGCAGGATTCCACAATGCATAGCTAGAAGGCCAAATGAGAGTGTATGCTTTGATGAGAGTGTAAATAAATGGGCTTTATGATCCGCTGAAAGCACACAGTAAGTGTTTTGATGAACAGTATTCTATCATCAGTCTGTGCCGCTGACCAATGCAGAGCCTTTAAAAGCAACACCAGCTGAGGACAGAAGGGTGAGGAGGGCTGCAGAGGGTCGAGAAAAGAAATTCACATATCAAGTAGACGCTTGGAAAGCCAAAGAGCAAGAGGGAAGGATGCTGAATGAAAATTAGCACTTAAGGGTTGATGACAAAGCCTGTCACCTCCGAGTTTCTCCATCTCCAGCCGTCCTCTCTCCTGCCTCAGCCTGATGAACTGTCGAACGTGTGTATGTGACATGAATGTGTATGTGTGTACGACACAGAAGCGGATGTGTGTTCCTGTGAGCACACACGTGAGTCTCCTCTCATGAGCAGGGCTGGATTGGTAATCAGGCATACCGGGCATTTTCCCGGTGGTCCAACGCACTTAAGGGGCCGACAGAAGTTTTTTTGTTTTTTTTGCCGATGACCATCATGCACGGACAGCGAGCAGCCAGTGTCCCATTGGTTTGTCTCCTGTATTGACAGCGTAAACATCCAATCACAATGCGCTATAGACGGAGCGATGAAGAATTTTGCTCCGCCTATATAAAGATCGCTTCACCCCAACTTCTTCCTCGTCTGCTTTTTTCCCACGTTTTCACAGCAGCATTATCAAGAACAGGCTTGCTCTGCGGTGAGTGATGCGGGCCAAAGAGCAAGGCAGGAGGAGAAGAAGAGAGTAGTTGCTATTGCAGCTGCTATTCAAATCTGCGTTCGCGCTTTGGCTGGCACGGAGCCAGAGACAGAAGCGTTTGTACAGCGCTGCATTATAACCAATCACACACGAGTCTGTTGAGCTTATGAATGCAATGGGTAATCAGAGACGTTCATATATATATATAGATCGAAGTGGTGGTGGGCCGCCTGAACCAAAAAATGCCAGGGCCGATTTTTTGTCCCAGTCCAGCCCTGCTCATGAGCCAGTCGGTGAGTGTGTAAATGGCATGTGTGACAGATGAAGAGAGAGAGGGAGGGAAGACATATGAGAACAGACAGATGGAATAACAGTGTCTACACTGGACACGAGCGGCAAAACATAATCGCTCCCATTATAATCAATGACAGCTTCAGTTGCATTACCCCGCAAGTTTAAGTACGCCCTATTATATTTTTGACGCACTGCAGAGCTACTCTAATCCCATTTTTCCTTCTCATCTGAAAATAAATATATAGTATTGAACTCACAAATATAATGTGTGTAAACAGACAACTAATTTTTATAGTAAAGTTTTAACAAAACAACAACACAATAACTTAACGTTTGTTTCACTTTAATGCCTCATTAAATCAGTCATAATTCCTTTGATAAATCCACCCCATAATTGGACAACTGCGCTAATTCCAGAGCCAATGCATGCAAAAGATTGATCAGAATAAACTGCACATCTTAAATTTAAGTTTAAAAGATGTCATTAAATAAAATTAATAATAAATGTAATGAAAAATAAATAAATTTAAAAATAAATGTAATTGAATTCAAATCAATTAATTTAAAAATGTAATAGAAATACAACTAAAATAAATTATTTAAAAATATTAATTAAAATATTATACTTCTGTTATGTTGATTCTGCATTAAATCACTGTCAGTTAACAGCCTTTCAGTGAACATTCATTCATGTCATGCAGCACATACTGTGACACATCAAAATTAAATCATTCCCATTATAATAAATGAAGTTGACTATACTGCACAGATGCTACAGTCGTTTTATTTTCCTTGTCTGCCTAAAATAAAAAATAAAAATTTTCTACAAATATAATTTGATAATTTAAATAACTTCTGATCATTACTTGTGATCAATGACAACTTCTGACTTTTGAATAAGTTTTAAACAGTATTGTAGCTTTACTCTTTAGCTACTGTACACTACCGTTTAAAAGTTTAGGGTCAGTTTTTTCTTTCTTTTTTATTATTAATCGATTTCGCCAAATACAAACAAAACAGTTCAATAGTGTAAATATTCTAAATGTTTAATGTCTTCACTGTTGCTTAAGTTTAGCTCACAGCTGATTAGTACTGAACATTGTTGACATGCAGCTTCAACACTTCCAGTGTAGACAGAATGTAATAGATGACTTAAAGGTGTGAATGGGCACACAGACACACACACAGGCAAACACACACTCCCATAAATAAAACTGATTCCATTCTCGGAGCAGAGTTAAGCTGTCCCTTTTCTCATGTCACCATCACCTCTCCACTCCTTCCCATCTCTGTCTCCCCGTCAGCCTTTGGTTTTTTTTGTTTTGTTTTTTTAGCTTTCTTGCTCGGTCTGTGGACAAATTATGGGGATTATCATTTAGTTTCTCTATTCTTAAACTCCCTCTCTTCTTTTGCCATCTTTGCTTTTTCCATCTTTCCTCAATCTCCTCGTTTCCCCTCTCCTTCTCTTTTGTACTTTCGCTCTTCATCTGTAACCAGCAGACACTCAGGGGAAATAAATTAGTAATATTTATGATGAACCCTTCTCAGTATCGTTTCTTCCCATCTCGTCGCCTCATAAAAAAGACACTGATCTTAACAGGCGTACCTATGTAGTCATCCGTCAAACAATCTACCCAGCCATCCATCACGGGCACAGTGCACTGCTCTGCTCCTCTCGGATCCCCAACACGGCAGCCAAGGCTGTTAAAACTACATAAACCAGTTCAACTCCCCCTGCACCTGAGTCTGCATCTATTATACTGAGGGATGCATCAGCCTCGGCGCTCCCCGCAACATTCTTCAAACGTAATTGCAATGGTCAAAACAGCTCCCAAAACGCCTGTAATTTGTCTGCTTTTATCTGAAGCGAACTCCCGGAGAGATTTTTAAATCGGCTTCCAAATATGAGGAGATTTACCCAACCTTGCCTAGTGAACCTGAACATCTACCTGGGTGAGACTTTGATATATTTTCCCCACACATCTTCAGATAATCTCACCCCAGTAAAAAAAAAACATGAGAATGTGAAGGGCAGAGCTGACGCTGGGAGAGAAAGGGCCCTGCTTTGACCGTACTAATAAAGGGCTGGTATGTAATTGAGCAGAACTGGAGGGAGGCTGCGTTTGATAGTGTTAACACTACGCAGGGACAGTTAAACAGCTGACGGTGAGCACTAGATATAGCTCTTTCTTATAACTAGCTCTGTATTATAACTTTCTTATAACTTCATCTCTCCTGTCTCCCATTCTTGGAAATAGCTGGTTTTTATGCACCAACCAGGTTGTATACACGATCAATTCTCAAACCCATTTAGGAAAACAAAATAATATAAGCCAAATGTTTTGGGAGTTTGCCACTCTTGTTGATGGAAACAGTAGGGAGGGGGCGGGAAAATGGAACAGTGATAAGATTCAAACTGTGTCCACTACACAAGCTACACATGCACTAACGTCTAGGCCATTCTATTATGCATTTACATTTACCATGGTAACCACAGTATCCTTAAAAATACCAAAGAATTATAAGATCATGTGGGTTGTACTTTAAAAGAGTATGTGACTAACTTGTTTTTGATTACAATATTAACCTACCAACCCAATCTCATGAGAAGCTGTGGGAATTCACACAAAGATTCGGAAGAATTCACACACACACACACACACACACACACGTTTGGGGACTAAATGGGGACATTACATAGACTTCTATTGTTTTTATATACAGATATTTATACACTTTTTAACCTAAATCCACCCCTAACCCTAACCCTACCCCACAGAAAACTTTCTGCATTTTTACAATTTAAAAAAAAACTTTGTTTACTTTATTTTTATACCAGTTTTACAAATGAGGACGTCCCCAAAGGGAGGTTTTTGG